>NW_027507715.1:0-167075 GCF_037356315.1 Lithobates pipiens | reverse complement strand
TTTTTACAGTGTAGAAGAATGTTCTTTACAGTGGTTGATCAGTTGAGAAGAAAGTTTCCGATACATTGGTGATCGGATGAGAAGAATGTCCTTACATTGGTGATCATTGGGAAGAATGTTCCATACATTGGTGATCAGTGAGAAGAATGTTCTTACATGGTGATCAGTGAGAAGAATGTTCCTTACATTGGTGATCAGTGGGAAGAAGTTCCTTACATTGGTGATCAGTGAGAAGAATGTTCCTTACATTGGTGATCAGTGAGAAGAATGTTCTTTACATTGGTGATCAGTGAGAAGAATGTTCCTTACATTGGTGATCAGTGAGAAGAATGTTCTTCATTGGTAGTGGTGATCAGAATGTTCTTTACATTGGTGATCAGTGAGAAGAATGTTCTTTACATTGGTGATCAGTGAGAAGAATGTTCCTTACATTGGTGATCAGTGAGAAGAATGTTCCTTACATTGGTGATCAGTGAGAAGAATGTTCCTTACATTGGTGATCAGTGAGAAGAATGTTCCTTACATTGGTGATCAGTGAGAAGAATGTTCTTTACATTGGTGATCAGTGAGAAGAATGTTCCTTACATTGGTGATCAGTGAGAAGAATGTTCTTTACATTGGTGATCAGTGAGAAGAATGTTCCTTACATTGGTGATCAGTGAGAAGAATGTTCTTTACATTGGTGATCAGTGAGAAGAATGTTCCTTACATTGGTGATCAGTGAGAAGAATGTTCTTTACATTGGTGATCAGTGAGAAGAATGTTCCTTACATTGGTGATCAGTGAGAAGAATGTTCCTTACATTGGTGATCAGTGAGAAGAATGTTCCTTACATTGGTGATCAGTGAGAAGAATGTTCCTTACATTGGTGATCAGTGGAAGAATGTTCCTTACATTGGTGATCAGTGAGAAGAATGTTCCTTACATTGGTGATCAGTGAGAAGAATGTTCCTTACATTGGTGATCAGTGAGAAGAATGTTCCTTACATTGGTGATCAGTGAGAAGAATGTTCCTTACATTGGTGATCAGTGAGAAGAATGTTTCTTACATTGGTGATCAGTGAGAAGAATGTTCCTTACATTGGTGATCAGTGAGAAGAATGTTCCTTACATTGGTGATCAGTGGGAAGAATGTTCCTTACATTGGTGATCAGTGGAAGAATGTTCCTTACATTGGTGATCAGTGAGAAGAATGTTCCTTACATTGGTGATCAGTGAGAAGAATGTTTCTTACATTGGTGATCAGTGAGAAGAATGTTCCTTACATTGGTGATCAGTGAGAAGAATGTTCCTTACATTGGTGATCAGTGAGAAGAATGTTCCTTACATTGGTGATCAGTGAGAAGAATGTTCCTTACATTGGTGATCAGTGAGAAGAATGTTCTTACATTGGTGATCAGTGAGAAGAATGTTCCTTACATTGGTGATCAGTGAGAAGAATGTTCCTTACATTGGTGATCAGTGAGAAGAATGTTCCTTACATTGGTGATCAGTGGGAAGAATGTTCCTTACATTGGTGATCAGTGAGAAGAATGTTTCCTTACATTGGTGATCAGTGAGAAGAATGTTTCTTACATTGGTGATCAGTGAGAAGAATGTTCCTTACATTGGTGATCAGTGAGAAGAATGTTCCTTACATTGGTGATCAGTGAGAAGAATGTTTCTTACATTGGTGATCAGTGAGAAGAATGTTCCTTACATTGGTGATCAGTGAGAAGAATGTTCCTTACATTGGTGATCAGTGGGAAGAATGTTCCTTACATTGGTGATCAGTGGGAAGAATGTTCCTTACATTGGTGATCAGTGGGAAGAATGTTCCTTACATTGGTGATCAGTGAGAAGAATGTTTCTTACATTGGTGATCAGTGAGAAGAATGTTTCTTACATTGGTGATCAGTGAGAAGAATGTTCCTTACATTGGTGATCAGTGAGAAGAATGTTCCTTACATTGGTGATCAGTGAGAAGAATGTTCCTTACATTGGTGATCAGTGAGAAGAATGTTCCTTACATTGGTGATCAGTGGGAAGAATGTTCCTTACATTGGTGATCAGTGAGAAGAATGTTCCTTACATTGGTGATCAGTGAGAAGAATGTTCCTTACATTGGTGATCAGTGAGAAGAATGTTCCTTACATTGGTGATCAGTGAGAAGAATGTTTCTTACATTGGTGATCAGTGAGAAGAATGTTCCTTACATTGGTGATCAGTGAGAAGAATGTTCCTTACATTGGTGATCAGTGAGAAGAATGTTCCTTACATTGGTGATCAGTGAGAAGAATGTTCCTTACATTGGTGATCAGTGAGAAGAATGTTCTTTACATTGGTGATCAGTGAGAAGAATGTTCCTTACATTGGTGATCAGTGAGAAGAATGTTCCTTACATTGGTGATCAGTGGAAGAATGTTCCTTACATTGGTGATCAGTGAGAAGAATGTTCCTTACTTTGGTGATCAGTGAGAAGAATGTTCTTTACATTGGTGATCAGTGAGAAGAATGTTCCTTACATTGGTGATCGGTGGGAAGAATGTTCTTACATTGGTGATCAGTGGGAAGAATGTTCTTTACATTGGTGATCAGTGAGAAGAATGTTCCTTACATTGGTGATCAGTGGAAGAATGTTCCTTACATTGGTGATCAGTGAGAAGAATGTTCCTTACATTGGTGATCAGTGAGAAGAATGTTCTTACATTGGTGATCAGTGAGAAGAATGTTCCTTACATTGGTGATCAGTGAGAAGAATGTTCCTTACATTGGTGATCAGTGAGAAGAATGTTCCTTACATTGGTGATCAGTGAGAAGAATGTTCCTTACATTGGTGATCAGTGGGAAGAATGTTCCTTACATTGGTGATCAGTGAGAAGAATGTTCCTTACATTGGTGATCAGTGAGAAGAATGTTCCTTACATTGGTGATCAGTGAGAAGAATGTTCCTTACATTGGTGATCAGTGAGAAGAATGTTTCTTACATTGGTGATCAGTGAGAAGAATGTTCCTTACATTGGTGATCAGTGAGAAGAATGTTCCTTACATTGGTGATCAGTGAGAAGAATGTTCCTTACATTGGTGATCAGTGAGAAGAATGTTCCTTACATTGGTGATCAGTGAGAAGAATGTTCTTTACATTGGTGATCAGTGAGAAGAATGTTCCTTACATTGGTGATCAGTGAGAAGAATGTTCCTTACATTGGTGATCAGTGGGAAGAATGTTCCTTACATTGGTGATCAGTGAGAAGAATGTTCCTTACATTGGTGATCAGTGAGAAGAATGTTCTTTACATTGGTGATCAGTGAGAAGAATGTTCCTTACATTGGTGATCGGTGGGAAGAATGTTCCTTACATTGGTGATCAGTGGGAAGAATGTTCTTTACATTGGTGATCAGTGAGAAGAATGTTCCTTACATTGGTGATCAGTGAGAAGAATGTTCCTTACATTGGTGATCAGTGAGAAGAATGTTCTTTACATTGGTGATCAGTGAGAAGAATGTTCCTTACATTGGTGATCAGTGAGAAGAATGTTCCTTACATTGGTGATCAGAATGTTCTTTACATTGGTGATCAGTGAGAAGAATGTTCTTTACATTGGTGATCAGTGAGAAGAATGTTCCTTACATTGGTGATCAGTGAGAAGAATGTTCTTTACATTGGTGATCAGTGAGAAGAATGTTCCTTACATTGGTGATCAGTGAGAAGAATGTTCCTTACATTGGTGATCAGTGAGAAGAATGTTCCTTACATTGGTGAACAGTGAGAAGAATGTTCTTTACATTGGTGATCAGTGAGAAGAATGTTCCTTACATTGGTGATCAGTGAGAAGAATGTTCTTTACATTGGTGATCAGTGAGAAGAATGTTCCTTACATTGGTGATCAGTGAGAAGAATGTTCTTTACATTGGTGATCAGTGAGAAGAATGTTCCTTACATTGGTGATCAGTGAGAAGAATGTTCTTCACATTGGTGATCAGTGAGAAGAATGTTCCTTACATTGGTGATCAGTGAGAAGAATGTTCCTTACATTGGTGATCGGTGAGAAGAATGTTCCTTACATTGGTGATCAGTGGGAAGAATGTTCCTTACATTGGTGATCAGTGAGAAGAATGTTCCTTACATTGGTGATCAGTGAGAAGAATGTTCTTTACATTGGTGATCAGTGAGAAGAATGTTCCTTACATTGGTGATCAGTGAGAAGAATGTTCCTTACATTGGTGATCAGAATGTTCTTTACATTGGTGATCAGTGAGAAGAATGTTCTTTACATTGGTGATCAGTGAGAAGAATGTTCCTTACATTGGTGATCAGTGAGAAGAATGTTCTTTACATTGGTGATCAGTGAGAAGAATGTTCCTTACATTGGTGATCAGTGAGAAGAATGTTCCTTACATTGGTGATCAGTGAGAAGAATGTTCCTTACATTGGTGAACAGTGAGAAGAATGTTCTTTACATTGGTGATCAGTGAGAAGAATGTTCCTTACATTGGTGATCAGTGAGAAGAATGTTCTTTACATTGGTGATCAGTGAGAAGAATGTTCCTTACATTGGTGATCAGTGAGAAGAATGTTCTTTACATTGGTGATCAGTGAGAAGAATGTTCCTTACATTGGTGATCAGTGAGAAGAATGTTCTTTACATTGGTGATCAGTGAGAAGAATGTTCCTTACATTGGTGATCAGTGAGAAGAATGTTCCTTACATTGGTGATCGGTGAGAAGAATGTTCCTTACATTGGTGATCAGTGGGAAGAATGTTCCTTACATTGGTGATCAGTGAGAAGAATGTTCCTTACATTGTGATCAGTGAGAAGAATGTTCCTTACATTGGTGATCAGTGGGAAGAATGTTCCTTACATTGGTGATCAGTGAGAAGAATGTTCCTTACATTGGTGATCAGTGAGAAGAATGTTTCCTTACATTGGTGATCAGTGAGAAGAATGTTCCTTACATTGGTGATCAGTGAGAAGAATGTTCCTTACATTGGTGATCAGTGGAAGAATGTTCCTTACATTGGTGATCAGTGAGAAGAATGTTCCTTACATTGGTGATCAGTGAGAAGAATGTTTCTTACATTGGTGATCAGTGAGAAGAATGTTCCTTACATTGGTGATCAGTGAGAAGAATGTTCCTTACATTGGTGATCAGTGAGAAGAATGTTTTCTTACATTGGTGATCAGTGAGAAGAATGTTCCTTACATTGGTGATCAGTGAGAAGAATGTTCCTTACATTGGTGATCAGTGGGAAGAATGTTCCTTACATTGGTGATCAGTGAGAAGAATGTTCCTTACATTGGTGATCAGTGAGAAGAATGTTTCTTACATTGGTGATCAGTGAGAAGAATGTTCCTTACATTGGTGATCAGTGAGAAGAATGTTCCTTACATTGGTGATCAGTGAGAAGAATGTTCCTTACATTGGTGATCAGTGGAAGAATGTTCCTTACATTGGTGATCAGTGAGAAGAATGTTCCTTACATTGGTGATCAGTGAGAAGAATGTTTTCTTACATTGGTGATCAGTGAGAAGAATGTTCCTTACATTGGTGATCAGTGAGAAGAATGTTCCTTACATTGGTGATCAGTGAGAAGAATGTTTCTTACATTGGTGATCAGTGAGAAGAATGTTCCTTACATTGGTGATCAGTGAGAAGAATGTTCCTTACATTGGTGATCAGTGGGAAGAATGTTCCTTACATTGGTGATCAGTGGGAAGAATGTTCCTTACATTGGTGATCAGTGGGAAGAATGTTCCTTACATTGGTGATCAGTGAGAAGAATGTTCCTTACATTGGTGATCAGTGAGAAGAATGTTCCTTACATTGGTGATCAGTGGGAAGAATGTTTCTTACATTGGTGATCAGTGAGAAGAATGTTCCTTACATTGGTGATCAGTGAGAAGAATGTTCCTTACATTGGTGATCAGTGAGAAGAATGTTCCTTACATTGGTGATCAGTGGGAAGAATGTTCCTTACATTGGTGATCAGTGAGAAGAATGTTCCTTACATTGGTGATCAGTGAGAAGAATGTTCCTTACATTGGTGATCAGTGAGAAGAATGTTCCTTACATTGGTGATCAGTGAGAAGAATGTTCCTTACATTGGTGATCGGTGAGAAGAATGCTCCTTACATTGGTGATCAGTGAGAAGAATGTTCCTTACATTGGTGATCAGTGAGAAGAATGTTCCTTACATTGGTGATCAGTGAGAAGAATGTTCCTTACATTGGTGATCAGTGAGAAGAATGTTTCTTACATTGGTGATCAGTGAGAAGAATGTTCCTTACATTGGTGATCAGTGAGAAGAATGTTCCTTACATTGGTGATCAGTGAGACGAACGTTCCTTATACCTGTGTTAGACTGAGTGGGGAGCCGGAGGGAGGAATTAATAAAGACCTCTTGTGTACATCCCCTGTGATAGATAAAAATAGGAAAAGCATCTGAGTGGAGCGCCCCTTTAACATCACATGACATGGGTTGAGGATCTGCAGAGCGTCCTCCACATCATGCGATTAGAAGAATTAGTCTACTAATGCTTTCCAAACTGTTTATGTTCAGAGATGGGGGTCACCCCCCCTCCCCCCATCATGCTAATTAATGCCATTGAAAATAAGCAGAGGCAGGATTAATTAGGCGTGAAGGGAGGGGGCTGGGAAGTGTCAGGACGGGAAGGATAACCCGTTTTGCCCGGATAATGACCGGCTGGTTATGTTATTAATACGCAGATAATTCGATTATCGCTCTCATTTAAGGCAGCAGATGCCGCCGACCGCTAGAACGTTTTTCTGGGAAGACAAAGCTTCCTTTAATGAACTGCGGACTCCGCCAGACGGAGCGTCCGCGCCACAGCCCATCGACTTTTCATGTTCATGGCGCCGGGGACTGGCAGGCCGTGCTGGGAGTTGTAGTTCCCCCACCCCCGGAGCTCACATATAGCCAATAATAGATCTGTACAAGTCTTCATTGAGTGAAGAAAAGGCCACTATAGACTGAGGCCCCCGTTCACACTTTGCGATTCGGAGTTGTGGGCGGAACCTCCGTGATTCGTCCCACGATTCCAAACCCGTGCGGCAATCGCTGCAAAACACACACTCACGTTTCGGGTGACATTCTTTCTAAATGCCCCCCCCCCCCCCACCACCACCACATGAGATGCAATTTTGTTGCGACTATCACGTGACGTGACAGAATTACACGCAAAACACGTGAAGCTCGTCGGGCAGACGGGACGGTAGCTTCTTTTGGAAGTCAAGCGCGTGAAGTGAATAGCCTGCCCATAGATGGATCTAAATTTGGCTGGTACCTGCTGAATCTCCATCTGTCTATGGCTGGCTTAAAGTGATTGTAAAGATTTGTTTATTTAAAAAAAAAAAATAACCAACATGTCATACTTACCTCCACTGTGCAGCTCATTTTGCACAGAGTGGCCCTGATCCTCCTCTTCTGGGGTCCCTCGGCGGCTCTCGCGGCTCCTCTCCACATCAGATAACCTCCCTAGGAGAAGTGCTATCCCAGGGTTTTACCTTGTGGGCACACTCCCGAGTCCATCATTCGGCGTCCATAGCCGCCGAATGTATGACTTGGGCCCACCCCCCACCCCCCCCCAGCACCCACATCATTGCATTTGATTGACAGTAGTGGGAGCCAATGGCTGCGCTGCTATCAACCTATTCAATCAAAAGCCGAGAACCCCCTGGCAGAGTAATGCCCCGTACACACGAGCGGACTTTTCAACATCCAAAGTCCGACGGACTGATTCCGTCAGACTATTCGATCGTGTGTGGGCTGCAACGGACTTTTGATTCACCAAAGTCTGACGGACTTTAGAATATGGAACATGCTTCAAATTTTTCCGACGGAACTCCGCCGGACCCAGTTCCTACCGAAAAATTCGCTCGTGTGTATGCTATTCCGACGGACTAAAACCGACGCTAGGGCAGCTATTGGCTACTGGCTATGAACTTCCTTATTCGAGTCCAGTCGTACGTCATCACGTTCGAATCCGTCGGAGTTTGGTGTGATTGTGTGTGGCCAAGTCCGCTCAGCCGAAAAGTCCGTCAGAACTCCGGCAGAACTCCTTCGGAAGTCTGTCGGACATAAGTCCTCTCGTGTGTACGGGGCTTGAGGGCCGGTTCACACTGCAGGCGAGGCGAGGCGACTCCGACTTGCCTCGCCGCGACCTCAGCGGCAACTTGCAGATGACTTCTGTATAGAAGTCAATGCAAGTCGCCCCGAGGTCGCCCAAAAGTAGTACAGGAACCTTTTTTCTGAGTCGGAGCGACTCGAGTCGCTCCTCTCAGAACGGTTCCATTGTACATAACGGGGGCGACTTGCGAGAGCGAGGCGAGGCGAGTCGTGTCGCCTCGCATCGCCCGCTGTGTGAACCGGCTCTAAGAGTGACTCCTTAATCACCTTAATCATCGGTTTGAAACAATTTTTTGACATGTATCATTTTTGTATCAAACTCCCCAATTAAATCAACACATTGTATCCATCATCAACTTCAACCACTTTAAAGAGGAAGTAAACCCTTCCAAACAACTTGGACCTATAGGTAAGCCTAGATTAAGGCTTACCTGTAGGTCCAAGCAATATCTCCTAAACCTATATGGTTTAGGAGATATTTGCCCGAAAATGGGCACCGCTGTCTACGGCGCATGCGCACTAAATGCGGCAAATCCAAGAATGGATTTGCCAAATTTGTCGACTCCCGTGCGCATGCGCGGGAGTGACGTCATCGCGGCTTCGCCGTATGACAGCGGCGGAGCTGCGAGGCGCGACTCCCGTGCGCATGCGCGGGAGTGACGTCATCGCGGTTGCGCCGCTGTCATTGGTCGGAGCTGCGAGACGCCACCAGCAAGATGGACGCGGCGGACTACAGGGATCAGCGGCGACTTCGCTGGCTCCTGTGTCAGGTAAGTGACACATAATGAGCTACTATGCGATGCGATGCGATGCGATGCGATGCGATGCATAGTAGTCCATTATGCTTTACCTTTGCAGGGAAAAAAAGAGGAAGTAACACCCATCAGGGTTTACTTCCTCTTTAAGACCGAGACTCTTTTTTAGATTTGGTGTTTACAAGTAAAAAACTGTTTTTTGTTTGTTTTATTTCTTTGTTTTTTTTTTTTTGTTTTGTGGTTTTTTTCTTTGTTTTTTTTTTTTTTTTATGTCTATTTCCCAAAGACAACCTCTGGATATGACGCTGAGCACGTGACCTCAACTTCTTTGGTGGACCACGGCGAGGCCTGTTCTGAGGGGAACCTGTCCTGTTATACCGCTGTATGGTCTTGTCCACCGTGCTGCAGCTCAGTTTCAGGGTCTCGGCAATCTTCTTATAGCCTAGGCCAGTGATGGCGAACCTTGGCACCCCAGATGTTTTGGAACTACATTTCCCATGATGCACCACTACACTACAGAGTACAAGAGCCTCATGGGAAATGTAGTTCCAAAACATCTGGGGTGCCAAGGTTTGCCATCACTGGCCTAGGCCATCTTTATGTAGAGCAACAATTCTTATCTTCAGATCCTCAGAGAGTTCTGTGCCATGAGGTGCCATGTTGTACTTCCAGTGACCAGTATGAGAGAGTGAGAGCGATAACACCAAATGTAACACACCTGCTCCCCATTCACACCTGAGACACTAAAAAGTCATATGACACCAGGGAGGGACCAATTTGGGCATTGTCAGTTAGGGGTATACTCACTTTTGTTGCCTCTAATGCCGCGTACACACGATCAGACTATCCGGCGGACTTAGTCTGGTGGACAAACCGCTGGAAAAGTCCGCCAGACTTTCCGAACGAGCGGACCTGCCCACACACGACCGGACTTTTAGTCCGCCGGACTGTAGTGGGAGTCCGCCGTACTTTTGAAATGAAGAAACTTGCCCACACATGGAGGAAAGTCCGTTCATTTTGAACGCGGCTCCAGGTAGCCGGGACTAGCGAAGGAAGTCAATGTCGCCACTTTCGGTGAGGAGATTGAACCGTCGCTGGCCCCGTCACCTGGTATGGACTTAAAGGGGAAGCCCTATGCGGAAAAAACAGTGTGGGGGTCCCCCCCCCCCCAGGTCCATATCAGACCCTTATCCGAGCACGCAGCCCGACCGGTCAGGAAAGGGGGTGGGGACGAGCGAGTGCCCCCCCCCATCCTGAGCCGTACCAGGCCGCGTGCCCTCAACATGGGGGGGGGGGGTGCTTTGGGGAAACCTGAAAGCACCTTGTCTCCATGTTGATGAGGACAAGGGCTTCTTCCCGACAACCTTGGCCGTTGTTTGTCGGGGTCTGCGGGCGGGGGGGTGCTTATCGGAATCCGAGAGCCTCGTTTTATAAGGGAGCCCCCAGATACCGCCCCCCCCCCCCACCCTATGTGAATGAGTATGGGGTACAGTGTACCCATGTCATCATGGAGGAGGGGAAGAGGACTCCGGTGACGACCTGTGAAGCTCTGCTGACCTCCATGCCCAAGAGGGTGAAGGCAGTGCTGGAAAATAATGGCGGCCACACAAAATATTGACACTTTGGGGCCCAATTTGGACATTTTCAATTAGGGGGTGTACTGACTTTTGTTGCCAGCGGTTTAGACATTAATGGCTGTGTGTTGAGTTATTTTGAGGGGACAGGAAATTTACACTGTTATACAAGCTGTACACTCACTACTTTACATTGTAGACAAGTGTCATTTCTTCAGTGTTGTCACATGAAAAGAAAAGAATTACACAAATGTCACTGAGGGGTGTACTTACTTTTGTCAGATACTGTGTATATGTATATATATATATTTTTCCCCCTGACATGCACTTGAAGCCATGATGGTGAAGGAGTCAGACTTGATTGTTTCATTTTGTTTCTATAATCGGAAATTCGGAAATCTCGCGGTGAAAACTCCGACCAGCTGCCTGCGCTGAATGGCGATCGGGGCGCGAGCGTTCTTCTCCTCCGCCATAAATCTCCCCCTTTTACGAGCCTCAGTGGAGCGCTTCCATCTTCCCAATTCATTTGGCGCGGGGGGGGGGGGGGAGGGGGGGGGGAATGGTTTTTCGGCGGGTCGTTTTCAATCGGCGCGGTGACAAACGACCCTCGGCAGCTGCTTCTGTAGAATTGCAGGCCGGTGATTGATATGAGAATCCCCCATCGCAGCCAATAAATAAATCAGGTGGTGATTAGGTGGAGTGTTGCCGAGGGGAAGATTTCAGGTGGAAATTAAAATGGATCGCTATGGAGGGGGGGGGGAGGGGGGGCAATAAATCTCTCGTACGATTGGCGGTTGGGAAGCACCCAAGTGAGGTCATTTATAAAAACAACCAGCGATGGATATCTGCCGGGCAAACCCTTTCCATTGGGGAGAAGACGGCGGATCTTCAGTCACATATCATTGAATTTCAGAAAAAACCTTTCTGTTTAGTTCTGGGGGCTACGTTCCTACATACAGTGAGACCAAGGCAGGGGGGCTACATTCCTACATACAGTGAGACCAAGGCAGGGGGGCTACATTCCTACATACACTGGGAGCAATGCAGGGGGGCTACATTCCTACATACAGTGAGACCAAGGCAGGGGGGCTACATTCCTACATACAGTGAGACCAAGGCAGGGGGGCTACATTCCTACATACAGTGAGACCAAGGCAGGGGGCTACATTCCTACATACACTGGGACCAAAGACGGGTGGCTAAGTCAGCCACAATGGATGATGGTACTTGTAGTTCTCTCATTCACAGATACAAACAGTGAGACCAAGGCAGGGGGGCTACGTTCCTACATACAGTGAAATCAAGGAAGGGGGGCTACATTCCTACATACAGTGAGACCAAGGCAGGGGGGCTACGTTCCTACATACAGCGAGACTAAGACAGGGGGGCTACATTCCTACATACAGTGGGACCAAGGATGGGGGGCTACATTCCTATATACAGGGAGACCAAGGCCTGGGGGCTACATTCCTACATACAGTGAGACCAAGGCAGGGGGGCTACATTCCTACATACAGTGAGACCAAGGCAGGGGGGCTACATTCCTACATACAGTGAGATCAAGGAAGGGGGGCTACATTCCTACATACAGTGAGACCAAGGCAGGGGGGCTACGTTCCTACATACAGCGAGACTAAGACAGGGGGGCTACATTCCTACATACAGTGGGACCAAGGATGGGGGGCTACATTCCTATATACAGGGAGACCAAGGCCGGGGGGCTACATTCCTACATACAGTGAGACCAAGGCAGGGGGGCTACATTCCTACATACAGTGAGACCAAGGCAGGGGGGCTACATTCCTACATACAGTGAGACCAAGGCAGGGGGGCTACATTCCTACATACAGTGAGACCAAGGCAGGGGGGCTACATTCCTACATACAGTGAGACCAAGGACAGGGGGGCTACATTCCTACATACAGGGAGACCAAGGACAGGGGGGCTACATTCCTACATACAGAGAGACCAAGGCAGGGGGGCTACATTCCTACATACAGGGAGGGCAGGGGGGCTACATTCCTACATACAGTGAGATCAAGGCAGGGGGGCTACGTTCCTACATACAGCGAGACTAAGGCAGGGGGGCTACATTCCTACATACAGGGAGACCAAGGCAGGGGGGCTACATTCCTACATACAGGGAGGGCAGGGGGGCTACATTCCTACATACAGTGAGATCAAGGCAGGGGGGCCACGTTCCTACATACAGCGAGACTAAGGCAGGGGGGCTACATTCCTACATACAGTGAGACCAAGGACAGGGGGTACTTGTAGTTCTCTCATTCACAGATACAAACAGTGAGACCAAGGCAGGGGGGCTACGTTCCTACATACAGTGAGATCAAGGCAGGGGGGCTACATTCCTACATACAGTGAGACCAAGGCAGGGGGGCTACGTTCCTACATACAGTGAGACCAAGGCAGGGGGGCTACGTTTCTACATACAGTGAGACCAAGGTAGGGGGGCTACGTTCCTACATGCAGTGAGATCAAGGCAGGGGGGCTACGTTCCTACATACAGGGAAGCCAGGGCAGGGGGGCTACGTTCCTACATGCAGTGAGATCAAGGCAGGGGGGCTACGTTCCTACATACAGGGAAGCCAGGGCAGGGGGGCTACATTCCTACATACAGTGAGATCAAGGCAGGGGGGCTACATTCCTACATACAGGGAGACCAAGGCAGGGGGGCTACATTCCTACATACAGGGAGGGCAGGGGGGCTACATTCCTACATACAGTGAGATCAAGGCAGGGGGGCTACGTTCCTACATACAGCGAGACTAAGGCAGGGGGGCTACATTCCTACATACAGTGAGACCAAGGACAGGGGGCTTCATTCCTACATAAAGTGAGACCAAGACAGGGGGGCTATGTTCCTACATACAGTGGGACCAAGGATGGGGGGCTACATTCCTATATACAGGGAGACCAAGGCCGGGGGGCTACATTCCTACATACAGTGAGACCAAGGCAGGGGGGCTACATTCCTACATACAGTGAGACCAAGGCAGGGGGGCTACATTCCTACATACAGTGAGACCAAGGCAGGGGGGCTACATTCCTACATACAGTGAGACCAAGGCAGGGGGGCTACATTCCTACATACAGTGAGACCAAGGACAGGGGGGCTACATTCCTACATACAGGGAGACCAAGGACAGGGGGGCTACATTCCTACATACAGGGAGACCAAGGCAGGGGGGCTACATTCCTACATACACTGGGACCAAAGACGGGTGGCTAAGTCAGCCACAATGGATGATGGTACTTGTAGTTCTCTCATTCACAGATACAAACAGTGAGACCAAGGCAGGGGGGCTACGTTCCTACATACAGTGAGATCAAGGAAGGGGGGCTACATTCCTACATACAGTGAGACCAAGGCAGGGGGGCTACGTTCCTACATACAGCGAGACTAAGACAGGGGGGCTACATTCCTACATACAGTGGGACCAAGGATGGGGGGCTACATTCCTATATACAGGGAGACCAAGGCCGGGGGGCTACATTCCTACATACAGTGAGACCAAGGCAGGGGGGCTACATTCCTACATACAATGAGACCAAGGCAGGGGGGCTACATTCCTACATACAGTGAGACCAAGGCAGGGGGGCTACATTCCTACATACAGTGAGACCAAGGCAGGGGGGCTACATTCCTACATACAGTGAGACCAAGGCAGGGGGGCTACATTCCTACATACAGTGAGACCAAGGCAGGGGGGCTACATTCCTACATACAGTGAGACCAAGGCAGGGGGGCTACATTCCTACATACAGTGAGACCAAGGACAGGGGGGCTACATTCCTACATACAGGGAGACCAAGGAAGGGGGGCTACATTCCTACATACAGTGAGACCAAGGCAGGGGGGCTACGTTCCTACATACAGCGAGACTAAGACAGGGGGGCTACATTCCTACATACAGTGGGACCAAGGATGGGGGGCTACATTCCTATATACAGGGAGACCAAGGCCGGGGGGCTACATTCCTACATACAGTGAGACCAAGGCAGGGGGGCTACATTCCTACATACAGTGAGACCAAGGCAGGGGGGCTACATTCCTACATACAGTGAGACCAAGGCAGGGGGGCTACATTCCTACATACAGTGAGACCAAGGACAGGGGGGCTACATTCCTACATACAGTGAGACCAAGGACAGGGGGGCTACATTCCTACATACAGGGAGACCAAGGACAGGGGGGCTACATTCCTACATACAGAGAGACCAAGGCAGGGGGGCTACATTCCTACATACAGGGAGGGCAGGGGGGCTACATTCCTACATACAGTGAGATCAAGGCAGGGGGGCTACGTTCCTACATACAGCGAGACTAAGGCAGGGGGGCTACATTCCTACATACAGGGAGACCAAGGCAGGGGGGCTACATTCCTACATACAGGGAGGGCAGGGGGGCTACATTCCTACATACAGTGAGATCAAGGCAGGGGGGCTACGTTCCTACATACAGCGAGACTAAGGCAGGGGGGCTACATTCCTACATACAGTGAGACCAAGGACAGGGGGTACTTGTAGTTCTCTCATTCACAGATACAAACAGTGAGACCAAGGCAGGGGGGCTACGTTCCTACATACAGTGAGATCAAGGCAGGGGGGCTACATTCCTACATACAGTGAGACCAAGGCAGGGGGGCTACGTTCCTACATACAGTGAGACCAAGGCAGGGGGGCTACGTTTCTACATACAGTGAGACCAAGGCAGGGGGGCTACGTTCCTACATGCAGTGAGATCAAGGCAGGGGGGCTACGTTCCTACATACAGGGAAGCCAGGGCAGGGGGGCTACGTTCCTACATACAGTGAGATCAAGGCAGGGGGGCTACGTTCCTACATACAGTGGGACCAAGGACAGGGGGGCTACATTCCTACATACAGGGAGACCAAGGCAGGGGGGCTACATTCCTACATACAGGGAGGGCAGGGGGGCTACATTCCTACATACAGTGAGATCAAGGCAGGGGGGCTACGTTCCTACATACAGCGAGACTAAGGCAGGGGGGCTACATTCCTACATACAGTGAGACCAAGGACAGGGGGCTTCATTCCTACATAAAGTGAGACCAAGACAGGGGGGCTATGTTCCTACATACAGTGGGACCAAGGATGGGGGGCTACATTCCTATATACAGGGAGACCAAGGCCGGGGGGCTACATTCCTACATACAGGTAGACCAGGGCAGGGGGGCTATGTTCCTACATACAGTGAGATCAAGGCAGGGAGGCTACATTCCTACATACAGCGAGACTTAGGCAGGGGGGCTACGTTGCTACATACAGTGAGACCAAGGACAGGGGGCTACATTCCTACATACAGTGAGACCAAGACAGGGGGGCTATGTTCCTACATACAGTGGGACCAAGGATGGGGGGCTACATTCCTATATACAGGGAGACCAAGGCAGGGGGGCTACATTCCTACATTCAGGGAGACCAGGGCAGGGGGGCTACGTTCCTACATACAGTGAGATCAAGGCAGGGGGGCTACATTCCTACATACAGTGGGACCAAGGACAGGGAGATACGTTCCTACATACAGCGAGACTAAGGCAGGGGGGCTACGTTCCTACATACAGTGAGACCAAGGCAGGGGGGCTACGTTCCTACATACAGTGAGACCAAGGCAGGGGGGCTACGTTCCTACATACAGTGAGATCAAGGCAGGGGGGCTACGTTCCTACATACAGTGAGACCAAGGCAGGGGGGCTACGTTCCTACATACAGTGAGATCAAGGCAGGGGGGCTACGTTCTTACATACAGTGGGACCAAGGACAGGGGGCTACATTCCTACATACACTGGGACCAAGACAGGGGGGCTATGTTCCTACATACAGTGAGATCAAGGCAGGGGGGCTATATTCCTAAATACAGTGGGACCAAGGATGGGGGGCTACATTCCTACATACAAGGAGACCACTGCAGGGGGGCTACATTCCTACATACAGTGAGACCAAGGCAGGGAGCTACATTGCTACATACAGTGAGACCAAGGCAGGGAGGCTACATTCCTACATACACTGTGACCAAGGCAGGGGGGCTACATTCCTACATACACTGGGACCAAGGCAGGGGGGCTACGTTCCTACATACAGTGAGAACAAGGCAGGGGGGCTACATTCCTACATACACTGGGACCAAGGCAGGGGGCTACGTTCCTACATACAGTGGGACCAAGGACGGGGGGCTACATTCCTACATACAGTGAGACTAAGGCAGGGGGGCTACGTTCCTACATACAGTGGGACCAAGGACGGAGGGCTACGTTCCTACATACAGTGAGACTAAGGCAGGGGGGCTACGTTCCTACATACAGTGAGACCAAGGCAGGGGGGCTACATTACTACATACACTGGGACCAAGGCAGGGGGGCTACGTTCCTACATACAGTGAGACCAAGGCAGGGGGGCTACGTTCCTACATACAGTGAGATCAAGGCGGGGGGCTACGTTCCTACATACAGTGGGACCAATGACGGGGGCTACATTCCTACATACAATGAGACTAAGGCAGGGGGGCTACATTCCTACATACAGTGAGACTAAGGCAGGGGGACTACGTTCCTACATACAGTGGGACCAAGGACGGGGGGCTACATTCCTACATACAGGGAGACCAAGGCAGGGGGGCTACGTTCCTACATACAGTGGGACCAAGGACGGGGGGCTACATTCCTACATACAGGGAGACCAAGGCAGGGGGGCTACGTTCCTACATACAGTGAGATCAATGCAGGGGGGCTACGTTCCTACATACAGTGGGACCAAGGATTGGGGGGCTACATTCCTACTTACAGTGAGACCAAGGACGGAGGGCTACGTTCCTACATACAGTGAGACTAAGGCAGGGGGGCTACGTTCCTACATACAGTGAGACCAAGGCAGGGGGGCTACATTCCTACATACACTGGGACCAAGGCAGGGGGGCTACGTTCCTACATACAGTGAGACCAAGGCAGGGGGGCTACGTTCCTACATACAGTGAGATCAAGGCGGGGGGCTACGTTCCTACATACAGTGGGACCAATGACGGGGGCTACATTCCTACATACAGTGAGACTAAGGCCGGGGGGCTACATTCCTACATACAGTGAGACTAAGGCAGGGGGGCTACATTCCTACATACAGTGAGACTAAGGCAGGGGGGCTACGTTCCTACATACAGTGGGACCAAGGACGGGGGGCTACATTCCTACATACAGGGAGACCAAGGCAGGGGGGCTACGTTCCTACATACAGTGGGACCAAGGACGGGGGGCTACATTCCTACATACAGGGAGACCAAGGCAGGGGGGCTACGTTCCTACATACAGTGAGATCAAGGCAGAGGGGCTACGTTCCTACATACAGTGGGACCAAGGATCGGGGGGCTACATTTCTACTTACAGTGAGACTAAGGCAGGGGGGGCTACGTTCCTACATACAGTGAGACCAAGGCAGGGTAGTTACGTTCCTACATACAATGGGACTAAGGCAGGGTGGCTACATTCCTACATACAGTGAGATCAAGGCAGGGTGGCTACGTTCCTACATACAGTGAGATCAAGGCAGGGGGGCTACATTCCTACATACAATGGGACCATGGAGGACGGACATAGCCCCCCCTGTAACAGGAAGTCAGATCACAGCAGCAAAAAATAGGAACTTTGAGATTTGGAGGAGGCCGATGGCAATCCCGGAGATGCCGGATCTCCATCATTTGGAGGCGGCTCCACCTCATTTGCCCGTACAGGTAAGTGTGATCACAGGGGGGGGGGATAAAGTAAATGTGATGTCTTAATGCAAATGAGTTCCCCCTTAACATTTTTAAAGGGGAACTCTGGGAAAAACGCCACAACAAAATGCGCAATCGATAAATCCATTTCTAGCCGTATTTTCGGCGCTGTCAGACGTCCAACTGACGTGCGTTTTTGCGTCACACAAGCCGCAGGTTCACTAGAAGAGACGCCGCTCCCATCCCGCGATAGATACAATATGTACAAACTTTTTTTTTTTTTTTTTTGTCCACTAATGGAACTATTTTTAGGGTGATAAAACGTCGACTTTTTTAAGCCGCTGTGCAGCAGCAGAATTAATCCCGGCTGCGCAATCCAAATTCCCTCTCCGTCGGTGAGGCGCCAAGCCTTACCTGTTTTAGAACCTCCAGATGTATTATTGGAAACTCACATCCATATTTTATTACGCGGGATAAAAATGACTTCTAACGGTTTCTATTTTGGACGCCTGACCTGTTTGTAGCCGTAAACCTTTCTTAAAATACCGCCCGAGCTTCGCCGCCGCCGCCGCCGCGCTCCGCTTCCTCTATACCATTTACTCCTGCAGGCCCCCCCCGAGGAGCTTCCTGAGGGGTTTTTTACCATCGCAAGATACTTACCGAGCCTGCGTCCCGCTCCGCCTGGAGTGATGTCCACGTAACTCGGAGTAAGTGAAGATCCGCGCGGTGACGTCTGGGGAATTTCCTCGCATTTTTTTTGTTCTGCTTCTGAAAATAACTCCGTGACGCCGCAGACCTTCGTTCGGGTTCATTTAGAACTTTTTTATCGGTTTCCAAAACAATTTGCACAACTTTTCGATCTTCTTTTTTTTTAGAACTCTCCACCTGCTGATCCCTAATCATCAAATCAAAAAAAAAAAAAAAACAATGATATACACTATATTTCCAAAAGTATTGGGATGCCTGCCTTTACGCGCACAGGGACCATTTTGCAGGCCAAAGACCAGGGCACTTTTTTTGCGATTCGGCACAGCGTCACTTTAACCGGCAAGCGCGCGGTCGTGCGACGTGGCTCCCAAACAAAATTGACGTCCTTTTTTTCCCACAAATAGAGCTTTCTTTTGGTGGTATTTGATCACCCCTGCGTTTTTTTTTTTGCGCTATAAACAAAAAAAGAGCGCCAATTTTGAAAAAAACGCATTATTTTTTACTTTTTGCTATAATAAATATCTCCAAAAATATATAAAAAAAAGTTTTTTTCCCTCAGTTTAGGCCGATACGTATTCTTCTACATATTTTTGGTTAAAAAAAAAAAGCAATAAGCGGTTATTGATTGGTTTGCGCAAAAGTTATAGCGTTTACAAAATAGGGGATAGTTTTATGGCATTTTTATTAATATTTTTTTTTTTTTACTATTAATAATATATATATTATATATATAAAATATATATAATTTTTTAGTTATTCGTAATGGCAGCGATCAGCGATTTTTATTGTGACTGCGACATTATGGCCGTCACATCGGACATTTTTGACACATTTTTGGGACCATTGTCATTTATACAGCAATCAGTGCTATAACAATGCCCTGATTGGGTTAACCCCTAGGTGGCAGTGTAGGGGTTAAGTGTGTCCTGGGGGTTTGTTTCTAACTGTGGGGGGGGCGTGGCTGTGTGTGACACGTCACTGATCTCTGCTCCAATCACAGGGACACTGTCACTAGGCAGAACAGGGAGATGCTTGTTTACATCGGCAACTTCGGTTGTCCTCCCCGTGAGGCGATCGCGGGTTTCCCCCACGGCGATCGAGTCTGCGGGACCCGCGAACAGACTCGCGTAGGTTCCGACCGGCGCGCACGTGATGGCATGGCGGCAAATTTAAAGGGACGTATCTGTACGCCCATTGGCTTGTCCCTGCCATTCTGCCGACGTACATCGGCGTGCGCCTGTGCGCACGGCGATATACGTCCTAACTTTTTTTGCCATAACCCCGGTATTTCCTCTTCGGGCCGGCGGGCCGGTTTCCGATAATAGTGGTCTCTGCGGCGGAACCGCCGCAAGATCACTTTTATCAGCGGCAGGAGAGGTGCCCCCCGTTCCGCCGCGCTCCGGGTCCCTCCGCCGCTTACCAAAGCCGTCGGCAGCAACAGAGGCGATCGGGTTCTTTTCCCTGTTCAGTATGGAGATGAGTGAGGGGAAGATGGCCGCAGCCCGTCTCCACACCATTGCAGGCCGGAAGTGACGTCATAATGTCACTTCCACCCACAGCTCTTAAAAGGCAATTTTTTTTTTTTTTTTTTATTTCAAATGACAAATTTTTATTTATTCATTTTTTTTATTGCATTTTAGTGTAAATATGAGATGTGAGGTCTTTTTGACCCCCCAGATCTCACATTTAAGAGGACCTGCCATGCTTTTTTTCTATTACAAGAGATGTTTACAAGGGATGTTTACAAGAGATGTTTACAAGGGATGTTTACAAGAGATGTTTACAAGAGATGTTTACAGTCCTTTAATAGGAATAAAAGTGACACTTTTTTTTTTTTAAAGAACAGTGTAAAAATAAAAGGTAAAATAAATAAGAAAAAAAAATGCAAAAGCGCCCCGTCCTGCGGAGCTCGCCGCGCAGAAGCGAACTCATACGCGAGCAGCGCCCCCATATGAAAACGGTGTTCAAACCACACATATGAGGTATCCGTGCGATCGCTAGAGCGAGAGCGATAATTCTAGCCCCAGACCTCCTCTGTAGCGCAAAACATGCAACCTGTAGAAATTTTTTAAACGTCACCTATGGAGATTTTTAAGGGTAAACGTTTGTCCGCCATTCCATGAGCGGGCGTAATTTTGAAGCGTGACACGTTGGGTATCAATTTACTCGGCGTAACATTATCTTTCACAATATAAAAAAAATAAAAATTGGTCTAATTTTGCTGCTGTCTTATTTTTTAATTAAAAAAAGTGTATTTTTTTCCCCGAAAAAAGTGCGCTTGTAAGACTGTTGCGCAAATACAGTGTGACAGAAAGTATTGCAACGACCGCCATTTTATTCTCTAAGGTATTAGAAAAAAAAACGTATAATGTTTGGGGGTTCTTAGTAATTTTCTAGCAAAAAAAAAAAAAAATGTTTTTAACTTGTAAACAACAAATCTCAGAAAGAGGCTCAGCCCTTAAAGTGGTTAATGACGTCCCAGTCTTGGGCTCCATTCACTTCTATGGATGCTGCTTTTCAGGGTTTCTGCAGTGCTTTTTGCAGTGCTTGGCGCGTTTTTGGACACGCGATTTTACAGCGATTTGCTTTTTGCCTTTTTTTTTTTTTTTACACTTTATCTAGCTGGTTGCTAAGGAGAGGGCCGGGAAGCCGGCCGCCGCGCCCTTAGCAATGGTGAAGGTGTGGGGGTCCCCTCCGAATCCATACTATACCCAAGGGCCTGGTATGGACCTGGGGGGGGACCCCACGCCATTTTTTTCTCTGTTTTTTTTTTTTTAAGCCGGCATTTTTTTTTTTTTTTTCACATTCAGTAGGAAGTCAGCTAACAGCTGATGACTCATCGGTTGCTAAGGATGCGGCGCCCAGCTTCCCGACCCTCTCCTTATCAACCAGCTATATACAGTGTAAAAAAAAATAAAAAATGAAAAAAAAAACGACAAACGCAAATCGTGGCAAAAAAACGCAGTACTTGCATTTTGGATGCGGGTCCATTGAATTCTATTACGTGCAAAATGCTGCATTTTGTAGGGGAAAAAAGTCTCCGACCGCTTCCAAAAACGCAGAGGCACTAAAATGCATTGATGTGAACATGTTCCATAGGAACCCACGTTGAAATATGTCCCTGCGTTTTTGCAAAATGCATCAAAAAACGCATTAGCGTGAATCAAGCTTTAGTCCGGAGGGTTCAATATTGACTTAGCTCCACCCTTTGCAGCTATAACAGCTTCACCTCTTCTGGGAAGGCCGTCCACAAGGTTTAGGAGGGTGTCTATGGGAGTGTTTGACCATTCTTCCAAAAGCCCATTTGTGAGGTCAGGCACTGATGTTGGACGAGAAGGCCTGGCTCACAGTCTCCGCTCTAATTCATCCCACTATCGCGTTGAGGTCAGGACTCTGTGCAGGCCAGTCAAGTTCCTCCACCCCAAACTCGCTCATCAGCCGCCACTGGTGGGAGTATAAACTTTATTCATTACTGTTGGGACATGGAAGGATGGGGAAGAATTTACCGGGGCTCTGGTCTCAGAGAGGTGGAGAACCCCGGCAGGCCGGCACTAGCACTGCATGGATCAGTGTCTTTATTTAACCTCAACTATGTAACGTAACATTACAATATTGTCTGCGGAGAAATAACAGACAGTAAATTGTATCTCTAATCTGCAACAATGTTTACATGGAAACAGCTGCACTAATAATATTAGGCATGGCACGGATCTATATGTACGCGGCGCTGTGCGCAGTAAATCCTCCTCTCATTGGCTGACCTTCATATAACCCTTCTGATGTGTATAAACAACCGACGACAAAGATCGATCTCTCTTCTGTACCAACGTTTAATCCCCTCCATATCTTCCCGGCTTCTTATCCAAAATATCCGACTCTGGAAGCCGGGCGAAAAAGAAAAGATTATTTTTATTTTATTTTATTTTTAAAATGAATTAAAGTTTTTTTTACTTCTAGTTGCTATTTTAAAATTCGCAGTTTTCCCCAAAAAAACGCACCCAAGGGGAACGCGGAGAGGGAATCTTACATGTTACAGACAATCTGATATTTTACTGATTTTGGTTTATATATGCTCTAATTAATCAATAGTGGATTGTTATGTTCGTGTGCCCCCCCTCCCCCGCCCTGGCACTGCCAGTTCATTGTGTAATTCTATCGCATTTCTATGCTCAGCTCTCTGAGCCGCTTGTCTCCTGCGATCCCCAAAATTAGGTATTAGCCTTCTGGTTGGGTGTTTCTTGGAATATCTGTATTTGGCTGTAAGCCTTCTGATTATCCTCGCCTGAGGGATTGGGCTGTCTGACCTGATTCCTAGACGGGCATTCTCTCTGATGCTTCGGCTTGTCACCCAGTGTACTACACTGTCTACCCTGTGCCCACCTGGTCACCCCGTGTACTACACTGCCTACCCTGTGTCTGCCTGGTCACCCAGTGTACTAGACTGTCTACCCTGTGCCCACCTGGTCACCCCGTGTACTACACTGCCTACCCTGTGCCCACCTGGTCACCCCATGTTCTGCACTCTGCATCTTGCACTTGCTTACTCACCCAGGGTACTACACTCTCCACCCTGTGCCCAGCTGGTCACCCCCGTGTACTGTACTCTCCATGCTGTGCCCACCTGGTCCCCCTGTGTACTGTGCCATCTACCATGTGCTCATCTGGCCGCCCCATGTACTGTACTCTCCACCCTTTGCCATGCCTGGTCACCCCGTGTTCTGCACTCTGTACCTTGTACCTGCTTACTCACCTAGGGTACTACACTCTCCACCCAGTGCCCATCTGGTCACCCTGTGTACTGTACTCTACCCTGTGCCCACATGGCCACCCAATGTACTTGTACTCTCCACTCTGTGCCCGCCTGGTCACCCTGTGTACTGTGCCATCTACCCTGTGCCCACCTGGTCACCCCGTGTACTGTACTCTACCCTTTGCCCCCCTGTTCAACCTATGTACTGTGCCTTCTACTCTGTGCCCTCCTGGTCACCCCATGTACTGCACCGCTCTACCCTGTGCCCACCTGGCCACAATGTGTACTGTACTCTCCACACTGTGCCTGCCTGGTCACCCCATGTACTGTACTCTCCACACTGTGCCTGCCTGGTCACCCCATGTACTGTACTCTCCACCTTGTGTACTGCGCCTTCTACCCTGTGCCCACCTGGTCACCCCATGTTCTGCACTCTGTACTATGCACCTGCTTACTCACCCAGGCTACCACACTCTCCACCCTGTGCCCACCTGGTCACCCTGTGTACTGTACTCTCCACCCTGTGCCTGCCTGGTCACCCTGTGTACTGTGCCTTCTACCCTGTGCCCACCTGGTCATCTTGTGTACCGCGCCATCTACCATGTGCCCATGTGGTCACCCTGTGTATTGCACCGCTCTACCCTGTGCCCACCTGGTCACCCCATGTACTGCACTCTGTACTTTGCACCTGATTACTCACCCATGGTACTACACTCTCCATCCTGTGCCCACCTGGTCACCCAATGTACTGCACCGTCTACCCTGTGCCCGCCTGGTTACCCCATGTACTGCGCCTTCTACCCTGTGCCCACCTGGTCACCCCATGTACTGCGCCATCTACCCTGTTCCCGCCTGGTCACCCCATGTACTGCTCCATCTACCCTGTGTTTTCACCTGGTCACTCTGTGTACTGCACCATCTACCCTGTGCCTGCCTCCTCGCAAAGTGTACTGCACTTTCCACCCTGCGCCCACCTGGTCACCCCATGTACTGCACCATCTACCCTGTGCCCGCCTGGTCACCCCATGTACTGCACCATCTACCCTGTGCCCGCCTGGTCACCCCATGTACTGCGCCTTCTACCCTGTGCCCACCTGGTCACCCCAGGTACTGCGCCGTCTACCCTGTGCCCACCTGGTCACCCCATGCACTGCGCCGTTTACCCTGTGTTTTCACCTGGTCACTCTGTGTACTGCACCATCTACCCTGTGCCTGCCTACCCACCCAGTGTACTGCACTCTCCACCCTGTGCCCGCCTGGTCACTCTGTGCACCATACTCTCCACCCTGTGCCCGCCTGGTCTCCCTGGTCTCTTTCAGTGTCTCTGGGGAGACTGAGGACATTTTTCCTCTTGCTTGCAGCAGACCGATGACATCCTCTCAGCCTAGGCAAAGTCACTAACTGGAGCTCAGGGATGGATTTTTAATGATAAAAGTGTTCTGAACAATGACCCTGTTTCTGTATTTTGGGAAATGTCAGGGATTTCTTCATACAGCCTTGTAAGGATCTGGACAGATCCATTTGAAACCGGCCCAATAGAATTTGTATAGACACAGGTGACTGCAGCAGCTGAACACTAGGGGGCGCAGCAGTTTAGTTAAAAATCCAATAATCTGGAGACAGCTGAGCAAAAACTGAGGATATTTTTTTTTTTTTTATTTCATATTATAATATGGGCCACAGAGCTAACAATCCGTCATTGTATAGCTTTCTGTAGATTAACCAACCACTATGTAGGACCTGAAAAATCCATTTAGGTGTCCGTGATTGGGTATTCTTCACAAAGTGACGCTTTACCTCGTTTACTAAACTCTGGAGCAACTGCACTTTGCAGAGGGCGCCGTCTATTTGCCTTTAGTAAATCTGCCCCTGTTTGCCTCATCTCTGTCTTAAGTGATGCAGCCCAACAGGACTGGTGTGAATGAGCTCAATGCGTCATTAAAACACATGACAGGGGCTCTAGGGGTTCGGGAAATTCCTGCTCAGACACTACATACAGCTTATTTCACTCGGTAATCCCCCCCCCCCCCCTCCCCGTGCGGTGCCATCTGACCGCATGCCAATGCATTACACGCCAGTGCATTACACTTAAACATTTAGAACAACTTTGGAGACCGGCGCTCGGCTTTGGTCAGAAGCATCAGGAACGTCTCTGTGTGACATTGTCATTGTATTCTATCTACAAGGCCAGCCAGGCACCGCAATACAACATGGGGGATATGAGGGGGGAATGTGAATTATAGTGGGGGGATATGAGGGGGAATGGGGTGATATGGGGGATATGAGGGGGAATGGGGTGATATGGGGGATATGAGGGGGAATGGGGTGATATGGGGGATATGAGGGGGAATGGGGGGATATGAGGGGGAATGGGGTGATATGGGGGGGATATGAGGGGGAATGGGGTGATATGGGGGGGATATGAGGGGGAATGGGGTGCTATGGGGGGGTATGAGGGGGAATGGGAGGGTATGAGGGGGATATGAGGGGGAATGGGGATTATGGGGAATATGAGAAGGAATGGGGGATATGAGGGTGAATGGGGGTATGAGGGGGGATGGGGGATATTAGGGTGAATGGGGGTATGAGGGGATATGAGGGGGGATGGGGGATATGAGGGTGAATGGGGGTATGAGGGGATATGAGGGGGGATGGGGGATATGGGGGGGATATGAGGGGCGGTTATGAGGGGGAATGGGGGGATATGAGGGGGGAATCGGGGGGGATATGAGGGGGTATGGGGGGATATGAGGGTGAATGGGGGATATGGGGGTATGAGGGGATATGAGGGGGGATGGGGGGGATATGAGGGGCGGTTATGAGGGGGTGAATGGGGGGGTTCACCAAGATTCGTTCCATGAGACTGTAACATCATAAACTAGAATTTTCTCCATTTCGATAAGCGCAGAGTTTGTTCAAACAGAAAGCCCGGCTGGATGTCGGCAATGTACATATAAATTATCCGGAGTGTTTACCCATCATCCAGGCCTGATATTTAATCAATGAGCAATTTACTTTAGAGGGAAAATAGGGAGATATAGAAAAGGAGAGAGAGAGAGGAGGAGGAGAGGGGGAGAGTCAGTGAGAGAGAGAGAGGGAGGGAGAGGAGAGTGAGTGAGAGGGGGGGAGAGAGGAGAGTGAGTGAAAGAGGGGGAGAGAGGGGGAGAGAGGAGAGTGAGTGAGAGAGGGGGAAGAGAGACAAGGATGGGTTGAGGAGAGAGAGGGGAGAGAGAGGAGAGTGAGTGAGAGGGGGGGGGGGGAGAGGAGAGTGAGAGGGGAGGAGAGAGAGAGGGAGAGAGAGAGGGGGGGGAGAGAGGAAAGTGAGAGGGGGTGAGGAGAGACCGGGGGAGAGAGATGGGGGGGAGAGAGAGGAGAGTGAGTGAGAGGGGGAGAGAGAGGAGAGTGAGTGAGAGGGGAGGAGAGAGGGGGAGAGAGAAGAGAGTGAGTGAGGGGGGAGAGAGGAGAGTGAGAGAGGGGGAGGGGGTGAGGAGAGAGAGGGGGGAGAGAGAGGGGAGGGAGAGGGGGAGAGAGAGAGAGGGGGGAGAGTGAGTGAGAGGGGGAAGGGGAGAGAGAGGGGGAGGGGAGAGAGAGGGGGGAGGGGGAGAGAGAAGGGGGAGGGGGAGAGAGAGGGGGAGAAAGGTGAAAGTAGCTCCCCAATATGTGACAGGGTGTCACTGACTGAGAGATACATGAAAGACTTTTTATTATAGAAACTCAACTGCTTTGGCAATGCTATCATGTATTTGGTCCTTCCAATAAAACTTATTTGAATTGAATTGAGAGAGAGACGTGGGGGATGTACCTCTCCCTCCATCCTCATCTCTTCTTCTGTCTCTTTCTCTACCTGTTCTGGAGGGAGAGGTACAGAAGGAGAGGAGAGCTTGCCATCATGCTTCATGCACTTTATGGCAGGAGCTCCTGGGGGGGGCCCAATAAAATTCTGCCTCTGCCCGGCGGGTGTCCGTCTGCGGCACAGACTGTAAGCTCCTCTGCCCGGCGGGTGCCCGTCTGCAGCATGGACTGTAAGCTCCTCTGCCCGGCGGGTGCCCGTCTGCAGCATGGACTGTAAGCTCCTCTGCCCGGCGGGTGCCCGTCTGCAGCATGGACTGTAAGCTCCTCTGCCCGGCGGGTGCCCGTCTGCAGCACAGACTGTAAGCTCCTCTGCCAACACTGATATAAACTCTGCAGAAAAGGTGTCAGAAGTCTGGAACGAGGAAAGTTCTCCCGCCATGGCCCTGGGGCCCTTCGTACGGCGCAAGTCATTTCATCGCAGAGGAGCCGCGCTGCGCTCTAATTACTCCGCACTAATGAGCTGCACCACCCTCCGAGAGCAGGAAACCAGCAAACCTGATTAAGCCAAATGCCATCAGCAGGAGGAGGAGCCGGGACGTGTGGCGAGGGCGATGCGAACACACGTAAAAACGGCGTCTCTCTGCAGAAACAGACGCTCCAAACTCGCTTTTATTTGCCGTTATTCATCACAGCGACAGCCAATCTGTGCGAAGCGTTGGAGGATGAGGGAATACCCCGTTATACCTAATGATGATATATGCGGTGCAGCTCCAGTACAGCTCCGATCAGCAGACGGCACATCGATCGCTCAACCGTCCTGGCAGAGCAGAGAGCGCAATCCGCTGATGTGGCGATACGGAGAGCGCACCCTAAGTCAACATTTTCAGCAAATCTACAAGTCACGGAACGCACAGCAAAGCACAGCGGGCGAACGTGCGGCAACTTCGCACAGAAAGCGCACGTTCTCTGTGTGCGGGTCGCCGCGCGTTTAAACAGGCAGGTGTGAACGCACAGTTCCACAAGCACCGATCGCAGCACGTTTTACGAAACGCGCGACGAAGCTTGTGTTTCCCGTGAGGTGACGCGCTGAACGCGTGCCAACTCCGCGCAGTGAGCGTGCATTTTCTGTGCCGAGTTGCCATGAGTTCAGGAAAATCTAGATGTGAATGTAGCCAAATTGTTAACGACACCCCAATCGCGGCTATCAGACGCCTGCTTTGCCGCGCTACTTGGCGCAACAGAAAATGTGCACCCTTGCAATGCATTTTTAGAAGCTTGCCTTGCCATTTCCTTGCCGCGCATTCACATCGGTGCGTTTTCCAAAAGCGCAACAACTCGCGCAGAAAACGCAAACGCTTTTCCGCAAGTCTTGAAAAACATGCAGGTGTGAACGTGCAGTTCCACAAGCACCAATCACAGCACTTTTTACGAAACGTGCGGCGAAGCTTGCATTTCCTATGATGCGGCTCGCCGAACGCGCGCCGACTCCGCGCAGCGAGCGCGCATTATCTGTGCCGAGTTGCCATGCAGTTCAGAAACATGTAGATGTGAACGTAGCCAAATTGTTAACGACGCCCCAATCGCGGTTAGCAGACACCTGTTTAGCCACGCTATTTGGAGCAACAGAAAATGCGCACCCTTGCCATGCATTTTTGGAAGCGCGCCTTGCCATTTCCTTGCCGCGCATTCACCTCGGTTCGCTTTTCCAAACGCACAGAAAACGCAAAGGCTTTGCCGCAAGTCTTGAAAAACATGCTGCAGGCGCGAAATTCGTCACTGTACCGGCGCGCTGTTCGCGATCGGAGTGTCATTAGAAGATGCGCCAATGTGAATCAACCCTAATTGTTAATGACACTCCAATTGCGATCAGCACGCCAGTACAGCGGCGAAAGCGCGATTTTGCATCTGCAGTATTTTTTTTCATGACTTGCGGCAAAGCGTTTCCGTTTTCTGTGCAGGTTTGGAAAACGCATAGATGTGAATGCGCGGCAAGGAAATGGCAAGGCACGTTTCCAAAATGCATGGCAAGGGTGCGCATTTTCTGTTGCGCCAAATAGCGCGGCTAAACAGGCGTCTGCTAACCCGCGATTGGGGCGCCGTTAACAATTAGGCTTCATTCACATCGGCGCATTTTCTAACGCGCAAAAAAAAAAATGCGCTGCAAACCGCACATCGCGCTTGTGATGCAGTCGGGGATTTGCGTTTGTAACGCGTTTCAGAGACGCGTGGAAAAAAGCGTGCATTTTCTGTGTCGGTTTGCCGCACGTTCGGAAATTGCGCCGATGTGAATGCAGCCTCGTGGTTAATGACGTGCGTTCTGCCGCAAAATGCGCTACAAATGCATCAAAAGAGCTACTTTTGGGGCGTTTGAAGCACATAGGTCACCCCATTCAAGTGAACGGGCTGCCCAATGTGTAATGTGAGTTTACAGTACATGTGAAAAACTAAAAAAAAAAAAAAAACGCACGTGGGAACGCAGGAGGATGAGCTGGGAGGAGAGGTGAGGGTTAAAAAAAAGAAGATATGTTGTTGCTGCTGGGGGTACAATGTTGTGTGAGGGATCTATTGTTGCTGGTGGGATATATTATTGCTGGGTTGGGGTCTTTTGTTGCTAGGGGGATCTATTGTGTTCTGGGGTGGAGTCTATTGTCCGAGGGGGGAGATTTATTGTTGCTGGGTGGATTTGCTTTCACTGGGCGGGGGGGGGGGGAGATCTATGTGCCTGGAATGGGAGTCTATTGTTGCTGGGGGGAGCTATTGTTTCTGGGGTGTGGTCTTTGTTGTGGGCTTTAGGGGATCTATTTTACTTATTTACTCATTACTTAGCACCACAAAATAATACTTGGTTCTGTATTCTCTAAAAGTGGCAGTACTCTGAGGTAGGCAGGGGGTGGAGACAAGGGAAGGCACTGGGAGGTGGGTAGGGGGTGGAGACAAGGGAAGGTACTCGGAGGTGGGTAGGGGGTGGAGACAAGGGAAGGTACTTGGAGGTGGGTAGGGGGTGGAACCAAGGGAAGGTACTCAGAGGTGGGTAGTGAGTGGAGACAAAGGAAGGTACTCGGCGGTGGGTAGGGGGTGGAGACAAGGGAAGGTATTCAGAGGTAGGTAGGGGGCGGAGGCAAGGGAAGGTACTTGGAGGTGGGTAGGGGGTGGAACCAAGGGAAGGTACTTGGAGGTGGGTAGTGCGTGGAGACAAGGGAAGGTACTCGGAGGTGGGTAGGGAGTGGAGACAAGGGACGGTACTCGGAGGTGGGTAGGAGGTGAGACAAGGGAAGGTACTCGGAGGTGGGTAAGGTGTGGAGACAAGGGAAGGTACTCGGAGGTGAGTAGGGGGTGGAGACAAGGTAAGGTACTTGGAGGTCAGTAGGGGGTGGAGACAAAGGAAGGTACTCGTAGGTGGGTAGGGGTCGGAGGCATGGGAAGGTACTTGGAGGTGGGTAGGGGGTGGAGACAAGGGAAGGTACTCTGAGGTAGGCAGGGAGTGGAGACAAGGGAAGGTACTGGGAGGTGGGTAGGGGGTGGAGACAAAGGAAGGTACTCGGAGGTGGGTAGGGGGTGGAACCAAGGGAAGGTACTCAGAGGTGGGTAGTGAGTGGAGACAAAGGAAGGTACTCGGCGGTGGGTAGGGGGTGGAGACAAGGGAAGGTATTCAGAGGTAGGTAGGGGGCGGAGGCAAGGGAAGGTACTTGGAGGTGGGTAGGGGGTGGAACCAAGGGAAGGTACTTGGAGGTGGGTAGGGGGAGGAGACAAGGGAAGGTACTCGGAGGTGGGTAGGGAGTGGAGACAAGGGACGGTACTCAGAGGTGGGTAGGGGGTGGAGACAAGGGAAGGTACTTGGAGGTGGGTAGGAGGTGGAGACAAGGGACGGTACTCGGAGGTGGGTAGGGGGTGGAGACAAGGGAAGGTACTTGGAGGTGGGTAGGGGGTGGAACCAAGGGAAGGTACTCAGAGGTGGGTAGTGAGTGGAGACAAAGGAAGGTACTCGGCGGTGGGTAGGGGGTGGAGACAAGGGAAGGTATTCAGAGGTAGGTAGGGGGCGGAGGCAAGGGAAGGTACTTGGAGGTGGGTAGGGGGTGGAACCAAGGGAAGGTACTTGGAGGTGGGTAGGGGGAGGAGACAAGGGAAGGTACTCGGAGGTGGGTAGGGGGAGGAGACAAGGGAAGATACTCGGAGGTGGGTAGGGGGTGGAGACAAGGGAAGGTACTCGGAGGTGGGTAGGGGGAGGAGACAAGGGAAGATACTCGGAGGTGGGTAGGGGGTGGAGACAAGGGAAGGTACTGGGAGGTGGGTAAGGTGTGGAGACAAGGGTGGCTTAAAAAGGGGGGGAGTTCCTACACTTATTGCCCTGGTCCTTCTTATCAAATGCTGATGAAGTCAGATCAAAGTCGCATGTGAGTCGCACTATACAGTCGCACGGGAAATCGTGTGAAAACTGCATTGCATTAGTGTGAACCATGGGCCGGGACAAGGGGTTGGGCAGGAGAGGCAGCTGCCCTGGGCGCAATGGTTTATTGCAGGGGGTGGGGGCTCCCTGACACCAACCCTAAGGGAAGGGGCGGGGTGCAGTTTGGCATCTTTGCCCTGAGTGCCCGGGTGAGCACTGATGTGAACCAAGCCTTCAAGTCACTTTCGTTTTGGGCATCCCCTGCAACACAAATGTCATTTTTGGCGACATACGGTACTTCCAATCACTTCTAAAGGGATGCAGACCCTGCTGCTTTCCTCAGAGCCCTGAAGGTGCAGCAGCTGATTGATAATTATAAAGTCACTCCCATTCACATTCACTTTGGAAACAAACAGCCCCCTTATGGACTGGCTGCTACTGCCCTGTAATGTACATCGATCACCTAGAGGGGGGGGGAGGGGTTTCTTTTCAACAAAAGTGGAGTTACTCTTTAACCAATTCAGCCCCGGAAGTATTTACCCCCCCCCTTAATGCCCAGGCCATTTTTTGTAGCAGAGGAAGTTATCAATGTACTATAGTGACTCTCTGAGTGGTGCCGCATTGTTACATTTAGATACTTATAATGTTACCATCTACTATTTTAAGGGTAAAGGATAAGTGAAACCACATCTCCACCGTAATACACGTGTTAATAATATATGTTAGCTACTAAATAACCACTTCGGCCCCGGAAAGATTTACCCCCTTAATGCCCAGACCTTTTTTTTTTTTTTTTGCGATACGGCACTGTGTCGCTTTAACTGACAATTGTGCGGTCCTGCGGCGCTGTACCCAAACAAAACTGACTTCCTTTTTTTCCCCACAAATAGATCTTTCTTCTTGGTGCCGCCGCGCCAACCTGCTGCAGTACAATGATGGCGGCCGGTCGGCCAGCGGTTACGTTCGCTGTCCGATAATCTTCTCACGTTGGTAGAATGACGGCAAAATATTATTGACAAAAAGTCTTCTATGTAAACCGGCTGCATCCCCCCCCCTCTCCTCCCCCATCTGTGAATGAATAAAATCCATACAGGGGTCCGGTGATTACAGGCGCCGGGGGGGGGGGGGGGGGCGGGGCCTTCAGTGCGATCATCGGTGACACTTTAAAGAATCGCAGGAAACAGCTGAATCATTGATGAGAGTTCTTAATAATTAATAAAAGTCAATTAATAACATCCAATTAAAATTCAGGAGCCTGGGAGCCCTTCCTAATGAGTACCTGCAGCTCTGGAGGGGGGGGGGAGGGGATAGATGGGGATTGGTGGGGGTGGAGGGGGGGTCTGTGAGCTGCAAAAAAGCAGATATGAAAAACTAGGACACGCCCCCTGCGCCTCCTGTCCAGCAAAACGTTCGATGCCGACATCGGCATCCTTGTGCTTGTTGGGTCATGTGACCTGCGCCATGGCAAAGCTGAGGCCAAAAAAAAATGATGATCGACATTTTTTTATATTTCTTTCAATCGCACAACAAAATAAAATATACACAGTATACGGGGGTCTGCTTCATCTTCCAAAAGGATGTGTTTTCCTGTCCATCCAGATCCTGAGATTTTTACACAGCTCTGCCACACAGCAAAGCCCTGTCTGGCGGGGGGGGGGGGGAATTAAAAAAAAACAGATTTTTCTCTGCTGCAGTTTCACTTTCACTTGTAGTCCTCTTCCCAACCACCACCTTGTGACTGGACGGTGAAAAGAGAAGCAGCGCACGCTCTCCTCTCTGTCACTCCTAGACATGTGCACTGCTGAAAAAATTAGTTTCATTCGTTTTTTGAATTTTTTTTCACTTTCGGGTCGTTCGTTATGCTTGAATTTCGAAAATGTGTAAATTAGAGAATTCAAAAACCTGGAAAATTCTAAAATCCGGGAATTCGAATTTCCAAATTTTCGAAATTTAGAATTTTATGAATTTTTTTTTGAATTTATGGATTTTCCAGTTTTTGAATTTACAGATTTTCGAATTTATGGATTTTTTTTGGTTTTATACATTTTCGAGTTTTTGAATTTACAAATTCTCGAATTTACAGATTTTCAAATTTATGGATATTCGAATTTACGGATTTTCGAATTTACGGATTTATGAATTTCAAATTTACTAAATTTAGAATTCTACAATTTCTTTTAGAATTTATGGATTTTCGAGTTTTCGAATTTACAAATTCTCAAATTTACAGATTTTCGAATTGATGGATTTTCAAATTTATGGATTTTCAAATTTATGGATTTACATATTCTCGAATTTACAGATTTTCCAATTTACGGATTTTCCAATTTAAGGATTTTCGAATTTACTATATTTTGACTTTTACGATTTATTTTTCGAATTTATGGATTTTTGAGTGTTTAAATTCACAAATTCTCGAATTTACAGATTTTCGAATTTACGGATTGTAGAATTTACGGATTTTTGAATTTCGAGTTTATTACATTTAGAATTCTACAATTTCTTTTAGAATTTATGGATTTTCGAGTTTTCGAATTTACAAATTCTCAAATTTACAGATTTTTTAATTGATGGATTTTCAAATTTATGGATTTTCAAATTTACGGATTTACAAAATTTATCATTTTACGAATTTTCGAATTTATGGATTTTTGAATTTTCGAATTCACATATTCTCGAATTTACAGATTTTCCAATTTACGGATTTTCCAATTTATGGATTTTCGAATTTACTATATTTTGACTTTTACGATTTATTTTTTGAATTTATGGATTTTTGAGTTTTTAAATTCACAAATTCTCGAATTTACAGATTTTCGAATTTATGGATTTTCGAATTTACAAATTCTCTAATTTACGGATTTTCGAGTTTTCGAATTTACAAAATTTAGAATTTTACGAATTTTTGAATTTATGGATTTTCGAGTTTTCACATTTACAAATTCTTGAATTTACATATTTTAGAATTTACGGATTTTTGAATTTATGGATTTTCGAATTTACGGATTTTCGAATTTCGAATTTTATGAATTTTCAAATTTATGGATTTTTGAGTTTTTGAATTTACAAATTCTCAAATTTACAGATTTTCGAATTTATGAATTTTCAAATTTCGAATTTACTAACTTTAGAATTTTTTACGAATTTTCGAATTTATGAATTTTTGAATTTTTGAATTCATGAATTTTCAAGTTTTCGAATTTAAAGATTTTCTAATTTATGGATTTTAGAATTTAGAATTTACAAAATTTTGAAATTACTCTATTTTACAAATATTTGGAAAAATTTGTTAAACGGGTTTTCGTTAAATTCGGATATTTCCGAATCAACGAATTTGTCGAAATTCGTAAAAAAAATAATTTGAAATGAATTGCACATGTCTAGTCACCCCTTGTGTGTTCCTTGTAGCACACCTGATTGGATCTTTTTGCTGCTTCCCCAGTTGGAGCTCTGCTGTACAGGGACTGCAAGAGGAGGATATCAAATCCTGCTCAGGTACTCACATCACCGACTGCATAAAAAAATGTTAAGCCCAATAGAACTCAGCTGAATATTCCGGGTGCATCAAATCAAAAAGGTGTTCAATATCGAAATGTTTACTCTTTTTCTAAATCAGCCACAGCTGCAGAGTGGACCCTTGCTCTTTGGGGAAGCAGTGGTCTCTCTGCAGAGGTCTTACTTAATCAGACCCACAGCTCTGCAATCCCACATGTCGATTGGAGAGCTCTGGCTCTGACTCAACAGGAGGTGTATTGGACCTCTGCAGGATGGGTGTTCTTTTTGTGGGGGGGGGGGGGGGGATTTGTGCTAGGAGGGGGGATTTGAAGGGAGGATAGAGTTTGTGCTAGGATGGGTATTCTTTTTGGGGGGGAAATTTAGGGAGGGGATAGAATTTGTGCTAGGATGGGTTTTTTTTATTGGGGGGGGCGGGGTGTGCTAGGATCAGGATGGGTAATTTGGGGAGGGGAGAGGATTTGTGTTAGGAGGGGTGGTTTTGAAGGGGAAGGATTTGTGCTAGGAGGGGGGATTTGGGCAGGGGAAAGAATGTGGGCTAGGATGTTTTTTTTGTGGGGGGGATTTGTGCTGGGAAGGAGGTTATTTGGGGAGGGGAAACAATTTGTGTTAGGAGGGGTGTTTTTGAAGGGGAAGGATTTGTGCTAGGAGGGAAGAGGATGTGTGTTAGGAAGGGTGTTTTTTGACGGGGAAAGATTTTTTGCTAGGAGGGGAAATTTTGGGAGGGGATAGAGTTTGTGCTAGGATGGGTTTTATTTTTTGTGGGGGGGGGGGGGGGTTGCTAGGAGGGGGGATTTGGGGAGGGGAGAGGATTTGTGTTAGGAGGGATGTTTTTAAAGGGGAAGGATTTGTGCTAAGAGGGGGCTGGGGGAGGGTATAGAGTTTTTGCTGGGAAGAGTGTTTTTTGATGGGGAAGGATTTATGCTAGTAGGGGGATTTGGGCAGGGAAAGAATGTGTGCTAGGATGGGTTGTATTTTTTTGGGGGGGATTTGTACTGGGAGGGGGGATTTGGGGAGGGGAGAGGATTTGTGTTAGGAGGGGTGTTTTTTGATGGGGAAGGATTTGTGCTAGGTGGGGGGATTTGTGTTAGGAGGGGGGTTTGGGGAGGGGATAAAACCTGTGCTAGGATGGGTTTTCTTTTTTTGGGGGGGGGGGGGTTGTGCTAGGACAGGGGGATTTGGGGGAGATAGAATTTGTGCTAGGAGGGGTGTTTTTCAGTAGAAAGATGTGTGCTAGGATTGGTTTTCTTTTTGGGGGTAGGATTTTGCTAGGAGGGGAGATTTGGGGAGGGGAAATGATTTGTGCTAGGAGGGGGTATTTGGGGAGGGGAGCGGATTTGTGCTAGGAGGGGGGATTTGGGGAGGGGAGAGGATTTGTGATAGGAGGGGGGATTTGGGGAGGGGAGAGGATTTGTGCTAGGAGGGGGGATTTGGGGAGGGGAGAAGATTTGTGCTAGGAGCGAGGATTTGGGGAAAGGAGAGGATTTGTGCTAGGAGGGGGGGTTTGGGGAGGGGAGAGGATTTGTGTTAAGAGGGGGATTGGGGGTGGATTTGTGCTAGGAGGGGGGATTTGGAGAGGGGAGAGGATTTGTGTTAGAAGGGGGGATTTGGGGAGGGGAGAGGATTTGTGCTAGGAGGGGGGATTTGGGGAAGGGAGAGGATTTGTTCTGGGGGAGGGGGGATTTGGGGAAGGGAGAGGATTTGTGTTAGGAGAGGATTTGGGGAGGGGAGAGGATTTGTGTTAGGAGAGGATTTGGGGAGGGGAGAGGATTTGTGTTAGGAGAGGATTTGGGGAGGGGAGAGGATTTGTGTTAGGAGGGGGGATTTGGGGAGGGGAGAGGATTTGTGTTAGGAGAGGATTTGGGGAGGGGAGAGGATTTGTGTTAGGAGGGGGGATTTGGGGAAGGGAGAGAGTTTGTGTTAGGAGACGATTTGGGGAAGGGGGAGGATTTGTGCGAGGAGGGGGGATTCAGGGAGGGGAGAGAGTTTGTGTTAGGAGACGATTTGGGGAAGGGAGAGGATTTGTGCTGGGGGGATTTGGGGAGGGGAGAGGATTTGTGCTAGGAGGGGGGATTTGGGGAGGGGAGAGGATTTGTGTTAGGAGGGGAGATAAGTGGGGATAGGATTTGTGCTAGGAGGGGGAGGATTTGTGTTAGGAGGGGGAGGATTTGTGTTAGGAGGGGGGATGATTTGTGCTAGGAGGGGGGATTTGGGGAGGGGGGATTTGGGGAGGGGGAGGATTTGTGTTAGGAGGGGAGAGGATTTGTCCTAGGAGGGGGGATTTGGGGAGGGGAGAGGATTTGTGTTAGGAGGGGTGTTTTTTTTGGGGGGGGGCTGATTTTAATGTGTGTATCAGCTCCATGGTGGATGATGCATTGTTTCAGTCTGCTGCCTGCCATGTTGCGTCTCCCTCCTCGGCGTCCCCCGGGAATCTCTGCTGGGGGGGGGGATTTGAGGATATTTGCTTTGCAGAATGAATTTGGCGGCGCTCATCCTCGGCTCCGGCGCGGTAATCCCCCCCGGTCATATTTCCCGCACCGGATTGGCACGTCGGCGGCGGCGAGGGATTACCAATGAAGGTTTATGGCGGCGCACGACTCAGAGATTTCCAGAAGAGCGAAGCCGGCGATAAACCAGACATAAGCCGCGGGTTTGTTTGGCAGCGGAAGGCGCCGGCCGGATCTCCTCTAAGTCCCGCTGATTGGACGGCTGACAGCAAAATTCCCCTTCATCAGAACCGAGCGATTGACGAGCGCCGTCAGGGCGTAAGCCCCCCCCAGGAGAGATGAGCGCCGTACGGCAATGAGATTTACATCGGTGTCACCGAGTATTATCTGAACGAGGGAATTACCAGAAAATTGTGACCTTCAAACTTCTTAAACCGCTTTAAGCCAAATACAGATAAAGCGCCTAATCCGCCGCCACCGCGACATTTCCGGAAATATTTCAAGGGAATCCAAAGCTGAACTCCGGACAGATACAAAAGACAAATATTATTTCATGTAATCATCATCACAGCCCCAAATCTGAACTCCATTCCTTTCCTATAGGAACGAGTGTCAGACCTCTGCAGAGAGACCGCTGCTTCCCCCCCCAGGAGACGATACGAGTGCCGGCATTCTGATATTTTGCAATAAAGGGCATCATTTGTCAAACAGTCTTGTGGAAGTGTAGCGGCTCCTCTCCTGGACTGAAGTGGCTTGCTCTGATTTCACTGCACACTGTGAGCTTCTCACCATGTGCATTAGAAGCTGCAGCAAGTCAGAGCCCCGCCCTCATTTCCTGGCTGGAGGACGTCCAGTGGCATCTAGCCCCCTCCTCTACAGCCTGACCTGTCCCTTTTATGGATTGGATTTTTAGTTCTTTTAATGCAGGTTCGCAGGGCAGCCATCAGAAATTTTGGGGCCCCCTACACAGCTTGAGGCTTGGGACCCCCCCCATTTCACAGGGCCCGTCCACTGCCTGTCCCACCAAAGGCCCATCCCATGTCCTCCTCCTTCTCCATCCCATGTCCTCCTCCTTCTCCATCCCATGTTCTTCATCCAATGTCCTCCTCGTCCAGTCTCATCTCCCCCATCCTATGTCCTCCTCATCCAGTCTCATCTCCCCCATCCTATGTCCTCCTCCTCCTCCATCCCATGTCCTCCTCCTTCTCCATCCCATGTCCTCCTCCTTCTCCATCCCATGTTCTTCATCCAATGTCCTCCTCGTCCAGTCTCATCTCCCCCATCCTATGTCCTCCTCGTCCTCCATCCCATGTCCTCTTCCTCCTCCAGTCCCATCTCCTCCATCCCATCTCCTCCTCGTAATCCCATGTCTTCCTCGTCCAGTCTCATCTCCCTCATCCCATGTCCTCCTCCTTCTCCATCCCATGTTCTTCATCCAATGTCCTCCTCGTCCAGTCTCATCTCCCCCATCCTATGTCCTCCTCATCCAGTCTCATCTCCCCCATCCTATGTCCTCCTCCTCCTCCATCCCATGTCCTCCTCCTTCTCCATCCCATGTCCTCCTCCTTCTCCATCCCATGTTCTTCATCCAATGTCCTCCTCGTCCAGTCTCATCTCCCCCATCCTATGTCCTCCTCGTCCTCCATCCCATGTCCTCTTCCTCCTCCAGTCCCATCTCCTCCATCCCATCTCCTCCTCGTAATCCCATGTCTTCCTCGTCCAGTCTCATCTCCCTCATCCCATGTCCTCCTCCTCCTCATCCCATGTCTTCTTCCTCCTGCATCCCATGTCCTCTTCTTCCTCCAGTTCCATCTCCTCCATCCCATGTCCTCCTCATTCAGTCTCATCTCCCCCATCCCATGTCATTCTCCTCCTCCATCCCATGTCCTCTTCCTCATCCAGTTCCATCTCCTCCATCCCATGTCCTCCTCCTCCTCCTCCACCCCATGACTTCCTTGTCCAGTCTCATCTCCCCCAGCCCATGTCCTCTTCCTCCTCCATCCCATCCATGTCTTCCTTGTCCAGTCTCATCTCCTCCATCCCATGTCCTCCTCCTCCTCCTCCACCCCATGACTTCCTTGCCAAGTCTCATCTCCCCCAGCCCATGTCATTCTCCTCCTCCATCCCATGTCCTCTTTCTCCTCCAGTTCTATCTCCTCCATCCCATGTATTCCTCCTCCTCCATCCCATGTCCTCTTCCTCCTCAAGTTCCATTTACTCCATCCCATGTCCTCCTCCTCTGCCATCCCTTGTCCTCCTTGTCCAGTCTCATCTCCCCGTCCTCTTCCTCCTACATCCCATGTCCTCTTCCTCCTCCATTTCCATCTCCTCCATCCCATGTCCTCCTCCTCCATCCCTTGTCCTCCTCGTCCAGCTTCATCTCCCCATCCCATGTCTTCTTCCTCCTCCATCCCATGTCCTCTTCCTCCTTCAGTTCCATGTCCTCTATCCCATGCCTTCCTCCTCCAGTCTCCCCCATCCCATGTCATGCTCCTCCATCCCATGTCCTCTTCCTCCAGTTCCATCTCCTCCATCCCATGTCTTCCTCCTCCTCCCTCCCATGTCCTCCCCCTCCTCCATCCCATGTCCTCCTCTTTCAGTCAGATATCCTCCACCTCATTCCTCCTCCATTCCCATCACTTCCATCCCATTCCTCCTCCAGTCCCATCACTTCCATCCCATTCCTCCTCCAGTCCCATCGCTTCCATCTCATTCCTCCTCCAGTCCCATCACTTCCATCCCATTCCTCCTCCATTCCCATCACTTCCATGTCATTCCTCCTCCATTCCCATCACTTCCATGTCATTCCTCCTCCATTCCCATCACTTCCATCTCATTCCTCCTCCAGTCGCATCACTTCCATCTCATTCCTCCTCCAGTCCCATCGCTTCCATCTCATTCCTCCTCCATTCCCATCACTTCCATCTCATTCCTCCTCCAGTCCCATCGCTTCCATCTCATTCCTCCTCCAGTCCCATCACTTCCATCTCATTCCTCCTCCATTCCCATCACTTCCATCTCATTCCTCCTCCATTCCCATCACTTCCATGTCATTCCTCCTCCATTCCCATCACTTCCATCTCATTCCTCCTCCAGTCGCATCACTTCCATCTCATTCCTCCTCCAGTCCCATCGCTTCCATCTCATTCCTCCTCCATTCCCATCACTTCCATCTCATTCCTCCTCCAGTCCCATCACTTCCATCTCATTCCTCCTCCAGTCCCATCACTTCCATCTCATTCCTCCTCCATTCCCATCACTTCCATCTCATTCCTCCTCCATTCCCATCACTTCCATGTCATTCCTCCTCCATTCCCATCACTTCCATCTCATTCCTCCTCCAGTCGCATCACTTCCATCTCATTCCTCCTCCATTCCCATCACTTCCATCCCATTCCTCCTCCAGTCGCATCACTTCCATCTCATTCCTCCTCCATTCCCATCACTTCCATCTCATTCCTCCTCCAGTCCCATCACTTCCATCTCATTCCTCCTCCATTCCCATCACTTCCATCCCATTCCTCCTCCATTCCCATCACTTCCATGTCATTCCTCCTCCATTCCCATCACTTCCATCTCATTCCTCCTCCAGTCGCATCACTTCCATCTCATTCCTCCTCCAGTCCCATCACTTCCATCTCATTCCTCCTCCATTCCCATCACTTCCATCTCATTCCTCCTCCAGTCGCATCACTTCCATCTCATTCCTCCTCCATTCCCATCACTTCCATCTCATTCCTCCTCCAGTCCCATCACTTCCATCTCATTCCTCCTACATTCCCATCACTTCCATCTCCTTCCTCCTCCATTCCCATCACTTCCATGTCATTCCTCCTCCATTCCCATCACTTCCATCGCATTCCTCCTCCAGTCCCATCACTTCCATCTCATTCCTCCTCCATTCCCATCACTTCCATCCCATTCCTCCTCCATTCCCATCACTTCCATCTCATTCCTCCTCCAGTCCCATCACTTCCATCCCATTCCTCCTCCAGTCCCATCACTTCCATCTCATTCCTCCACCATTCCCATCACTTCCATCCCATTCCTCCTCCATTCCCATCACTTCCATCTCATTCCTCCTCCATTCCCATCACTTCCATCTCCTTCCTCCTCCATTCCCATCACTTCCATGTCATTCCTCCTCCAGTCGCATCACTTCCATGTCATTCCTCCTCCATTCCCATCACTTCCATCCCATTCCTCCTCCATTCCCATCACTTCCATCCCATTCCTCCTCCAGTCCCATCACTTCCATCTCATTCCTCCACCATTCCCATCACTTCCATCCCATTCCTCCTCCATTCCCATCACTTCCATCTCATTCCTCCTCCATTCCCATCACTTCCATGTCATTCCTCCTCCAGTCGCATCACTTCCATGTCATTCCTCCTCCATTCCCATCACTTCCATCCCATTCCTCCTCCATTCCCATCACTTCCACCTCATTCCTCCTCCATTCCCATCACTTCCATCCCATTCCTCCTCCATTCCCATCACTTCCATGTCATTCCTCCTCCATTCCCATCACTTCCATCCCATTCCTCCTCCATTCCCATCACTTCCATCCCATTCCTCCTCCATTCCCATCACTTCCATCCCATTCCTCCTCCATTCCCATCACTTCCATCTCATTCCTCCTCCATTCCCATCACTTCCATCTCATTCCTCCTCCAGTCCCATCACTTCCATCTCATTCCTCCTCCATTCCCATCACTTCCATCTCATTCCTCCTCCATTCCCATCACTTCCACCTCATTCCTCCTCCATTCCCATCACTTCCATCCCATTCCTCCTCCATTCCCATCACTTCCATCTCATTCCTCCTCCATTCCCATCACTTCCATCCCATTCCTCCTCCATTCCCATCACTTCCATCTCATTCCTCCTCCAGTCCCATCTCCTCCCACAGCAGGAGTGGGGCAGTGTGACAGGAAGGGGGCAGCAGGACAGGAGGGGTAAAATAAGGTATGTAATGAAAACAGAAATTTTGTAAAATTCATAATTTAGAAAATCTGAAAATTGGAAAATCATGAAATTCGTAACTATGAAAATGTGAAAAAATTTGTAAAATAAGAAATTCGAAAATTCGTCAATTTGTAAAATTTGTAAAATTCATAATTTCGAAAATCGGAAAATCCGGAAATTCTGAACTTTGCAAATGCGAAAAAATTCGTAAATTCAGAAATGAGAAAATTCGTAAATTTGTAAAATTTGTAAAATTCATTATTTAGAAAACCTGAAAATTGGAAAATCCGGAAATTCGGAACTTTGCAAATTCTAAAAAATTTGTAAATTCAGAAATTAGAAAATTAGTAAATTTGCAAAATTTGTAAAATTCATAATTTAGAAAACCTGAAAACTGGAAAATCAGGTAATTCGGAACATTGCAAATGCGAAAAAAATCGTAAATTCAGAAATGAGAAAAATTCGTAAATTTGTAAATTTTTTAAAATTCATAATTTAGAAAATTGGAAAATCCGTAAATTCAGAACTTTGCAAATGCGAAAAAAATAGTAAATTCAGAAATGAAAAAATTTGTAAATTTGTAAAATTCATAATTTAGAAAATCTGAAAATTGGAAAATCAGGATATTCGTAAATTTGGAAATTTGAAAAAATTCAGAAATTCAGAAATTAGAAAATTCGTACATTTGAAAATTCAGAAATGAGAAAATCTGAAAATAAGAAAGAAAATCCGAAAATTCGAATGAACGAAAATTTGAAATAATAACTAATAAACCTACGGGCACCCACTGCTTGCTTAACAACTGTTGACAGGAAGATGTCATGTATAGCATTGGTAGAAAACCTGCTACTATATATATATATATATATATATATATATGACATCCGTCACACAAAAAAGTCCAGCATTTGGAAAATCTCTCCAGCAGGAGGTTCCTGTGTTGGGATCGATCGTTGAGCTCATACGCAGTCACCAGTTTGCAGCACTGTGGATGGAATCCTTGCAATCCTCCCCTTTTAAAATCCCGTTCTACAACGGCGTTTTCCTTCCAATTCTATTCTCCGGCAGCCCTCCACCTTATCGATCGGCAGGGCGTTCTATTAATATCTTGTCATTTGTTTGAATTATAACGCTGGAAATATATCCCGTCTCAGTATTGATTTTTTTTTAAAATAGTAACCGGATTATTAATTTCCGGGGGAAAGGCGACTCCGGGAAGGCTCCTGAACAAGTGTGACAAATTGTGATTGCGGCCCGGACATGAAACTAATCGAATTACTCTTTATTTGCGGTAATTGACAGACGTGTGTGAATACCGCTGGCGGTCGAGCTCACGGGTCGGACGTGAGGTTAAAAAAAAATCCGCTTTAGGCTTCCGGCGGCGTCCTTTGAAAAAAGGAAAGTGTTTTTAGAAAACGGCCCCCCGGAACAATGAGCGACGGAACAAATCCGCAGGTTCCCGATAAATTTGGTAAAGTTCATGCCATTCGGAGTGACTGTGTGACGGGAGGACCTCCAGGAGATGCGCTGACCTTTGCCCTGGAACCTGCTAATCTACACAATTAGGGAAAGTCTCCAAGTAGGGTCGCCACTGGTATTTACCCGGACAGTTCTGATGTAAAGGGCGGCGAGCGAGGCGGGCCGTGCCCGAAGCGTGGCGAGCGAGGCGGGGCTGTGCCCGAAGGGCGGTGAGTGAGGCGAGGCTGTGCCCGAAGGGTGGCGAGCGAGGCGGGGCCGTGCCCGAAGGGCAGTGAGCGGGGCGAGGCTGTGCCCGAAGGGTGGTGAGCGAGGCGGGGCCGTGCCCGAAGGGTGGCGAGCGAGGCCGTTCCCGAAGCGTGGCGAGCGAGGCGGCTCGTGGCCGAAGCGTGGCGAGCGAGGCGAGGCCGTGCCCGAAGGGTGGCGAGCGAGGCGGGGCCGTGCCCGAAGGGTGGCGAGCGAGGCGGGGCCGTGCCCGAAGCGTAGCGAGCAAGGCGGTGCCCGAAGCGTGGCGAGCAAGGCGGCCCATGGCCGAAGCGTGGCGAGCGAGGCGGGACCATGCCTGAAGGGTGGCGAGTGAGGCCGTTCCCGCGAGGGGCCCTGTTACTCGGTGCTGTTTTAAATAATCTACCGTATGTCCACTTGCATGGTGGGGCTTGAACCTGGACTCAGGGCAGAAGGTACTATCACGTACGCAGGCGTCGTTCATCTTCTGAGACTTTCGGCATCTCCTTGGCAGGCGCGGTACGGGGCAGACACTATCCGATGGGGGGGGACAGTTCTCACCAGAACACCGGCACTGGAGGAGGTGTGGTTTGCTTCAGGTATTGCCACCCTGAGATTACAGGCCAGCTGCCCCAATTTTCTTTTTTTTTCCAAACAGTTTGCTGAAGACAAGCAGACTAAGGAGATGGATTACTGGAACCATGTCCTGTGGTCTGATGAGACCAAGATAAATGTATTTGGTGTCAGATGGTGTCAGGCGTGTGTGGGGGCAACCAGGTGAGGAGGACAAAGACAAGTGTGTCTTGTCTACAGTCAGGCATGGTGGTGGGGGTGTCATGGTCTGGGGCTGCATGAGTGCTGCCGGCACTGGGGGGCTACAGATCATTGAGGGGACCATGAATGCCAACATGTACTGTGACATCACAAAAACTGGGCCGCAGGGCAGTATTCCAACATGATAACCACCCCAAACACACCTCCAACACCACCACTGCCTTGCTAAAGAAGCTGAGGGTAAAGGTGATGGACTGGCCAAGCATGTCTCCAGACCTAAACCCTATTGATCATCTGTGGGGGATCCTCAGACGGAAGGGGGGGGGAGGGGAAGGTCTCCAAAATCCACCAGCTCCGTGATGTCATCATGGAGGAGGGGAAGAGGACTCCAGTGGTGACCTGTGAAGCTCTGCTGACCTCCATGCCCAAGAGGGTGAAGGCAGTGCTGGAAAATAATGGCGGCCACACAAAATATTGACACTTTGGGACCCAATTTGGACATTTTCCCCTTAGGGGTGTACTGACTTTTGTTGCCAGCGGTTTAGACATTAATGGCTGTGTGTTGAGTTATTTTGAGGGGACAGGAAATTTACACTGTTATACAAGCTGTACACTCACTACTTTACATTGTAGACAAGTGTCATTTCTTCAGTGTTGTCACATGAAAAGAGAGAAGAAATGTGAGTGAGGGGGTGTACTTACTTTTTGTTAGATACTGTATAAAGCAGCTTGCGGTTTTCGGCTCGCTGCCCCCCCCCCCCTTTAAACAAAAGGCAGCCGCGAGGGAACTGGAAGCCGGAGGACGTTAATCTGAGGATTTTATGTCAGGAAATAATTACTTCTATGATTTAATAACTCGGAGAAGCGTCCCAGTTGTCTGGCGCACATTCCGCATATTGATGAGGCTAATGACACCCGGGGTAAGTGCAGACCCTTTGATATGAAGCCATTGTGTCCCCGAACAAGTGGCTTCCATCTCCCAGCATGCCGAGCGCCCCCCCCCCTCACCCCCCCCAGGCCATGTACTTTCATCTGCAGCCATGTATGTAGATGGCACGGCCTATTATGGTCCGGTGTTGGAGTGAAGTGCTGAAATAGCTCCGGGACGCGGAGGGGGGCCGTCCCCTCGCTGAAGGACTATAGAAGCCGAACCATCAAGATACATTAATGGAGAAATTCCTGGAGATACGAAGGGGGGGGGGGGGGGTCCGAGACTCTGGACTCGCGTCACTAAATAACCTCATTGTATAGGAAGACCCTGAAAATACAAACCACAGATGGATGACCCGCTACAGATTAACCGGGACGTGAAAAAAAAGGAACAAAGTATTCAATCGCCTAAAAGACGCCATTCTAATTCAACACAGTTTAGGACCCCCCCCCCCTCCCCCATTAGTTGTAATCAATGCAGGACTCCAAATAAAAGCCATTCAGTTCTGATCATTAAAGAAGAACTCCAGCCCAAAAAAAAAAAAATAACAAGGTGAAAAGAAAAGCCCATTAAAAAGATCATCTAAAACCAGCTTGTGCTGCGATATTCACCGCAGTACTCTGTTCTGCCACTAGATGTCTCTGTCACTTCCTGTGAACTGAACTAGAAACAAAAAAAAAAAAGCAATGTTATCTTTCTTATGTGAACTGCAGGAATCTGTTCATCAGAGATGAAGGAAGGCGTCTGTCCTGAGGGGGACAGACGTGGATCCCTCCATGGACACAGCGGAGGAGTGAGCGTAGACTTTATGTTACAGGAACTGTGTTATTTGAAGAAATAACGGGTGAAAAAAAGACAAAAAAATTATCAGAAAATGTATTATTTTTATTTTCAGGTTTAAACAAGACAGGCAAAAAGTAAACAAGATGAAACTGAATAGTCAATTAAAATAACATATCAAAACCAGCTTTTGCTACAATAGTCACATTCATTCCAGAGAGTCCACCGCAGTACTCTCTTCTACCACATGATGTCCTCATTTGGTGTCTGATGGCCAGAATCATCCCTTTAGATGTCTCCAAACTGTGGCCCAAGGGTCTTCGCTAGATTTTACCCAGCCCTTGGGGCAGTTCCTGACACCGACAACAGGGCACTATTCCTCCCACTGATACCAATGATGGGGCACTATTCCTCCCACTGATACCAATGATGGGGCACTATTCCTCCCACTGATACCAATGATGGGGCACTATTCCTCCCACTGATACCAATGATGGGGCACTATTCCTCCCACTGATACCAATGATGGGGCACTATTCCTACCACTGACACCAATGATGGGGCACTATTCTCCCCACTGATCCCAATGATGGGGCACTATTCCTCCCACTGACTCCAATGATGGGGCACTATTCCCCCCACTGACCCCAATGATGGGGCACTATTCCTCCCACTGACACCAATGATGGGGCACTATTCTTCCCACTGACACCAATGATGGGGCACTATTCCTCCCAGTGACACCAATGATGGGGCACTATTCCTCCCAGTGACACCAATGATGGGGCACTATTCCTCCCAGTGACACCAATGATGGGGCACTATTCCTCCCTCTGACACCAATGATGGGGCACTATTCCTCCCACTGATACCAATGATGGGGCACTATTCTTCCCACTGACACCAATGATGGGGCACTATTCCTCCCAGTGACACCAATGATGGGGCACTATTCCTCCCAGTGACACCAATGATGGGGCACTATTCCTCCCACTGACACCAATGATGGGGCACTATTCCTCCCACTGATACCAATGATGGGGCACTATTCCTCCCACTGATACCAATGATGGAGCACTATTCTTCCCACTGACACCAATGATGGGGCACTATTCCTCCTAGTGACACCAATGATGGGGCACTATTCCTCCCAGTGACACCAATGATGGGGCACTATTCCTCCCAGTGACACCAATGATGGGGCACTATTCCTCCCACTGACACCAATGATGGGACACTATTCCCCCCACTGACACCAAAGAGGGGACACTATTCCTACACTTTTCACATATTTATTTGTATCATTTTCCTTTCACTTCACAATTATGTGACACTTTGTGTTGGTCCATCACATAAAATCCCAATAAAATACAATTAAGTTTTTGGTTGTAACATGAGAAAATGTGGAAAATTTCAAGGGGTATGAATACTTTTTCAAGGCACTATATTTCCTATGAAACGCCTCTGAAGAGAATCCGCCGCTGATTTCCTTTACGGGTGGGGGGGACAAAACACCAGTCATGTTTCTGTTAATTTGGATCTGAAATTTCTGAAATTATTTAATGAAATTTCGTATGAAATTCGTAAGCATAGAAATTCCCCATAGGGGCTCCCACCATCCCTGCGCTGTGCTGACTTCCTGGGTTTTTAACTTTTGGGCTCGTTAACTTTTCGTTAATTACGAATTTTCGTTATGAATTTGGATCCGAAATTTCGAAAACCGAATTTCGTATTTTGTACGTAATTCGTATGCATAAAAATTCGTATTTCAGATTCGTACGAATGTATACATTTCTGGAAATTCGTGCGAATTTTCGATCCGTACGAAAAAAAAAAATGCAATTCGTGTACAAAATTCAATTCGGATTCGTATGAAATACGAACTTTCGTTCAATTCGTAAACGTTTCGTTAAAATAATGAAATAATGAAAGTTCGTTATGATAAATGTATGTCATTATGAGGGGTTCCCACCATCCCTGTGCTGTGCTGACTTCCTCTGATTGGTGGACAAATCACCAGTCATGTTTCTGTTAATTTGGATCCGAAATTTCCGAAATTCTTTGACGAAAATTCGTATGAAATTCGTAAGCATAGAAATCCCCCATAGGGTTCCCACCATCCTTGTGCTGACTTTTTAACTTTTAGGTTCGTTAACTTTTCGCAACAATTGCGAATTTTCGTTATGATGAATTTATCATTATGAGGAGTTTCCACCATCCCTGTGCTGAGTTCCTGGGTCTGTACACCTGCTGTGCCCATTATGAGGGGCTCCCACCATCCCTGTGCTGAGTTCCCGGGTCTGTACGCCCGCTGTGCCCATTATGAGGGGCTCCCACCATCCCTGTGCTGAGTTCCCGGGTCTGTACACCTGCTGTGCCCATTATGAGGGGCTCCCACCATCCCTGTGCTGAGTTCCCGGGTCTGTACACCCGCTGTGCCCATTATAAGGGGTTACCACCATCCCTGTGCTGAGTTCCCGGGTCTGTACACCCGCTGTGCCCATTATGAGGGGTTCCCACCATCCCTGTACTGAGTTCCCGGGTCTGTACACCTGCTGTGCCCATTATGAGGGGCTCCCACCATCCCTGTGCTGAGTTCCCGGGTCTGTACGCCCGCTGTGCCCATTATGAGGGGCTCCCACCATCCCTGTGCTGAGTTCCCGGGTCTGTACACCTGCTGTGCCCATTATGAGGGGCTCCCACCATCCCTGTGCTGAGTTCCCGGGTCTGTACACCCGCTGTGCCCATTATAAGGGGTTACCACCATCCCTGTGCTGAGTTCCCGGGTCTGTACACCCGCTGTGCCCATTATGAGGGGTTCCCACCATCCCTGTACTGAGTTCCCGGGTCTGTACACCTGCTGTGCCCATTATGAGGGGCTCCCACCATCCCTGTGCTGAGTTCCCGGGTCTTTACACCCGCTGTGCCCATTATGAGGGGCTCCCACCATCCCTGTGCTGACTTCCTGGGTTTTTAACTTTTAGGCTCGGTAACTTTTCGTTAATTGCGAATGTTCGTTATGAATTTGGATCCGAAATTCGAAAACGAAATTTCGTATTTCGTACGTAATTCATATGCATAAAAATTCGTACTTTGGATTCGTACGAATTTCTGGAAATTTATGCGAATTTCCATTTTCGTACGAAACTAATCGCACATGTCTAGTGCATTGATGATGATGATGATGATGATGAAGATGAATGCATGTGAAATCCTAAATGTATTTTCCAACGTCCAGCCCGGAGGGTTTTCTACCTTAATCTTCTAATTATAATTCATTGCGGTGCATCCCGTTTCCGCCATTCATACGCCATTTTGCTTCCCTCTATATATATATATATATATATATATATATATATGTGATAGAGATAATGGTGCTGATTATTATTTCATCACATTTAATGCTGTGTAGTTCTGTGCGGTCGGCTTTGGGGAGAAGATTCCGGAAGTGTCTTCGCATCATTGTAGCAGAGGAAGTTATGGATGTATTATAGTGACTCTCTGAGTGGTGCCGGATTGAAGTTGTTACATTTAGATACTTATAATGTTACCATCCACTATTTTAAGGGTAAAGGATAAGTGAAACCGCATCTCCACCGTAATACACGTGTTAATAATATATGTTAGCTACTAAATCACCACTTCAGCCCCCTTAATGACCGGGGCCATTTTCTGTGATACGGCGCTGCGTTGCTTTAACTGACGATTGTGCGGTGCTGCGGCGCTGTACCCAAACAAAATCAACATCCTTTTTTTTTTTTTTCCCACAAATAGAGCTTTCTTTTGCTGGTATTTGATCGTCTCTGCGTTTTTTGACCTTTGCGCTATAAACAAAAAAAAGAGCGACGATTTTGAAAAAAATATATATTTTTTACTTTTTGCCATAATAAATATCCCCCCCCCCCCAAAAAAAAACACATTTCTTCATCAGTTTAGGCTAATATATATTCTACATATGTTTGATAAAAAAATCGCAATAAGCGATTGGTTTGCGCAACGTTTTCAAAATAGGGGAATATATTTATAGCATTTTTTTTTATATATTTTTTTTTTTTTTACTAGTAATGGCGGGGACGTGCAATTGTTAGCGGGACTGCAACATCGCGGCGGACAGATCGGACACTTTTGACGCTTTTTTTTTATCGGAACCAGTGACATTTATACAGCTAAAAATAGCTACTGATTACTGTATACATGTCACTGGCAGGGAAGGGGTTAACACTGGGGGGGGGGGGGGCGATCAAGGGGTTAAGTGTTCCAAAGAGAGGTGTTTCTAATGGTGGGGGGAGGGGACTAACTGGAGGAGGAGAGAGATCGCTGTTCCTGATCAACTAGGAACAGCAGATTTCTCGCTACTTCCCTGACAGAATGGGGATCTGTCAATGTAAACAGACAGATCCTCGTTCTGTCAGGGAAGTAGCGAGAAATCTGCTGTTCCTAGTTGATCAGGAACAGCAATCTCTCTCCTCCTCCGGTCAGTCCCCTCATCCCACCATTAGAAACACCTCCCTTTGGAACACTTAACCCCTTGATCGCCCCCCCCCCAAGTGTTAACCCCTTCCCTGCCAGTGACATGTTTTCTGGCTCTCTTAGGAGCGATCGCGGGTTGCCAGCGGAGGTCGCAGCCGCCGGCCACGCGCACCAGCGTGCCCCCTATATCTCTTAAAGCGGCCGACGCCCAGCAGTGCCAACTATAACTGGTCAGCAAGAAGATAATATATATTCAGCTGCTCAGGTCTCGGCTTTTATTTAAACTCCTGGCAAATATAAAAAAACTAAAATTAATGTACAATATATGGCCAAAAGTATTGGGACACCTGCCTTTACAGGCACGTGAACTTTAATGACATCCCAGTCTTAGTCCGGAGGGTTCAATATTGAGTTGGCTCCGCCCTTTGCGGCTATAACAGCTTCACCTCTTCTGGGCTGTCCACAAGGTTTAGGAGGGTGTAAAGGCAGGCATCCCAATAATTTTGGCAATAGAGTGTATCTCTGTAATTATTTAACCGCTTCACCCCCGGAAGGATTTACCCCCCTTCCTGACCAGAGCACTTTTTGTGATTCGGCACTGCGTCGCTTTAACTGACAATTGCGCGGTCGTGCGACGTGGCACCCAAACAAAATTGACGTCCTTTTTTTCCCACAAATAGAGATTTCTTTTGGTGGTATTTGATCACCTCTGCGAGTTTTATTTTTTGCGCTATAAACAAAAAAAAAAAGAAAGAATGACAATTTTGAAAAAAATGCATTCGTTTTTACATTTTGCTATAATAAATATCCCCCAAAAATATATAAAAAAAAACTTTTTTTCTCCTCAGTTTAGAGCAATACGTATTCTTCTACGTATTTTTGGTAAAAAAAAAAAAAATCGCAATAAGAGATTATTGATTGGTTTGCGCAAAAGTTATAGCGTTTACAAAATAGGGGATAGTTTTATGGCATTTTTATTAATAATTTTTTTTTTTACTAGTAATGGCGGCAATCTGCGATTTTTATTGTGACTGCGACATTGTGGCGGACACATCGGACATTTTTGACACATTTTTGGGGCCATTGTCATTTATACAGCAATCAGTGCTATACAAAAGCAGTGATTCCTGTGTAAATGACACCGGCAGTGAAGGGGTTAACCACTAGGGGGCAGTGTAGGGGTTAAGTGTGTCCTGGGGAGTGTTTCGAGCTGTGGGGGGGCGTGGCTACATGTGACATGTCATTGATCTCTGCTCCCAATCACAGCAAACTATGATCAGTGTCCTGTCACTAGGCAGAACCGGGAAATGCTTGTTTACATTAGCATCTCCCCGTTCGACGATCGCGGGTATCCCCACGGCGATCGAGTCTGCGGGACCCGCGACTCGACTCACGGAGGTGCCGGCCAGCGTGCACGTGTGCCACCGCGCATGCGATGGCACAGCGGAAACATTTTAAGGGAAGTCCAGGTACGCCCATTTGCCTGTCCGTGCCATTCTGCCAGCGTACATCGGCATGCGCCGGTCGGGAACCGGTTAAATCTGATCTCCAGCCTTCCCTTCATGTGCACAGAGCAGCTCCAATCCTTTTCTTCAGGGGTCCCCACGCCAGTGATCCTGGCTCCCCATTCCCTGAGAGCACCTATAGCAAGTAACTTGGGGCACTCGTTCAGGCGCGCTCCCGAGCCATGCTCTGTGTGTTCATTGACACACACAGCGCGGCTCAGCCTCACCCCTGCTCTCTCCTCACTGGCTGTGATTGACAGCATCAGGAGCCAATGGCTCTTACTGTCGCCTCAATCTCCAGGGAAGAGGGAGACAGCGTGGGCACAGCGCTGGATTGAGATCGGAATTACGTAAATGTAGGGGGGGAGGGGGCTGGGGGGAAGCTGCTGATGATGTCACTGGATTTTAATAAAGGGACTTTCAGAAAGCTGAATTGTTTTTATTTGATCAGAATGGTAACGAGGCGCGTGTGTTGGCGTGGTGATTGGCAGGGAAGGGAAAATATAAACAGATTAAACTTCAGCTTTAATAATGAATGTGACCGGGTATCAGACTCTTGCAATCCCTTATGCAGCAGAACTCAGACTGGGAGAGATAGAAGCAGCACAAAGACACAACCAGTAGTCAAACAATAATAAAAAAATATCTCCATGTACAGAGCATTGTTCATCCAGAGGAAGGAAAAAAATATATTTTGAAGAATGGCTCAGCTTGTTCCAGCCGTGGAAAAAATCCTTTCTGATTCCCGAAGACAATCAGATATTCTCTGGATGAACAATGTTTGGTGTTATTACTTAGAAATGTGGTCTTGATGGTTTTAAGGGAGCAACTGGCTTTAAAGCACCCCATTATTCTATAAGAAACAGTCCTTATAAAGCACCCCATTATTCTATAAGAACCAGTCCTTATAAAGCACCCCATTATTCTATAAGAACCAGTCCTTATGAAGCATCCCATTATTCTATAAGAAACAGTCCTTATAAAGCACCCCATTATTCTATAAGAACCAGTCCTTATGAAGCACCCCATTATTCTATAAGAACCAGTCCTTATGAAGCACCCCATTATTCTATAAGAACCAGTCCTTATAAAGCATCCCATTATTCTATAAGAACCAGTCCCTATAAAGCACCCCATTATTCTATAAGAACCATTCCTTATAAAGCACCCCATTATTCTATAAGAACCAGTCCTTATAAAGCACCCCATTATTCTGTAAGAACCAGTCCTTATAAAGCACCCCATTATTCTATAAGAACCAGTCCTTATAAAGCATCCCATTATTCTATAAGAACCAGTCCTTATAAAGCACCCCATTATTCTATAAGAACCAGTCCTTATAAAGCACCCCATTATTCTATAAGAACCAGTCCTTATAAAGCACTCAGTTATTCTATAAGAACCAGTCCTTATGAAGCACCCAATTATTCTATAAGAACCAGTCCTTATAAAGCACCCCATTATCCTATAAGAACCAGTCCTCATGAAGCACCCCATTATTCTATAAGAATCAGTCCTCATGAAGCACCTCATTATTCTATAAGAAGCAGTCCTTATAAAGCACCCCATTATTCTATAAGAACCAGTCCTTATGAAGCACCCAATTATTCTATAAAACCAGTCCATATAAAGCACCCCATTATTCTATAAGAACCAGTCCTTATAAAGCACCCCATTATTCTATAAGAACCAGTCCTCGTGAAACACCCCATTATTCTATAAGAATCAGTCCTCATGAAGCACCTCATTATTCTATAAAAACCAGTCCTTGTGAAGAACCCCGTTATTCTATAAGAACCAGTCCTTATAAAGAACCTCATTATTCTATAAGAACCAGTCCTTATAAAACACCCCATTATTCTATAAGAACCAGTCCTTATGAAGCACCCCATTATTCTATAAGAATCAGTCCTTATAAAGCACCTCATTATTTTATAAGAACCAGTCCTTATAAAGAACCTCATTATTCTATAAGAACCAGTCCTTATGAAGCACCCCATTATTCTATATGAACCAGTTCTTATAAAGCACCCCATTATTCTATAAGAATCAGTCCTCATGAAGCACCCCATTATTCTATATGAACCAGTCCTTATAAAGCACCCCATTATTCTATAAGAACCAGTCCTTATAAAGAACCTCATTATTCTATAAGAACCAGTCCTTATAAAGCACCCCATTATTCTATAAGAACCAGTCCCTTTCAACTAAGCTGGACTGGTTCTTATAGAATAATGTATGATTGAGGCCAGCTTTATTGTTTGTTTATTTATTAAAGATACCTATATAGCTCCCCCCAATGACACCAACAATTGTGCCCAATCACACCAATGATGGGCCATAATTCCTTCCAATGATGCCAACGATTAGTCCCAATGACACCAATGATTTGGCACAATTCCTCCCAACAACACCAATAATTGGGCCAAACGGCACTAATGACGGGGAACAATTCCCCCAATGACACCAACAACTGGGCCCAATGAAGGGGCACAATTCATCCCAATGACACCAATGGTGGGTTACAATTCCTCCCAATGACACCAACAATTGTGCCATATGACACCAACGATGGGGCACAATTCCTCTCAATAACACCAACAATTGGGCCCAATGAAGGGGCACAATTCATCCCAATGACACCAATGATGGGGCACTATTCCTCCCAAAGACTTCAACAACTGGGCCCAATGAAAAGGCACAATTCATTTCAATGACACCAATGGGGGAGCACAATTCCTCCCAATGACACCAACAATTGTGCCAAATGATGCCAAAGATGGGGCACAATCTCTACCAATAACACTAACAATTGGACCCAGTGACACCAACGATGAGACACTATTCCTCCCAGTGACACAAAGGATACAACATTGTTTTTTCTCACTGGCGTCGGGACCTTTATTTACTCCCAATGGCCAGCAGGGTTCTCCAAACTTTCTAAGCAAAGGGCCAGTTTACTGTCCTTCAGGTTTTAGAGGGGCCGGACTGTGGCCATTGGGAGTAGAAAATGTCCCAGCATCAGCTGGAGTAAACAATGCCCCATCATTGTTGTCAGTGAGAAGAATTGTTGGTTTTATTGGAAGGAATTGTACCCCATCCTTGGTGTCATTTGGGCCTATCGTTGGTGTTATTTGGGCCTCATTGTTGGTGTCATTGTGAGGAACTATGCCCCATCGTTGGTGGCATTGGGCCCTATCGTTGGTGTAATTGGGAGGAATTATGCCCCATCCTTGGTGTCATTTGGGCCTCATTTTTGGTGTCATTGGGAGGAACTATGCCCCATCATTGGTGGCATTGGGCTCTATTGTTGGTGTCATTGGGAGGAATTGTGCCCCATCCTTGGTGTCATTTGGGCCTCATTGTTGGTGTCATTGGGAGGAACTATGCCCCATCATTGGTGACATTTGGGCCTCATTGTTGGGGTCATTGGGAGGAACTATGCCCCATCATTGGTGGCATTGGGCCCTATCGTTGGTGTCATTGGGAAGAATTGTGCCCCATCCTTGGTGTCATTTGGGCCTCATTGTTGGGGTCATTGGGAGGAACTATGCCCCATCGTTGGTGGCATTGGGCCCTATCATTGGTGTCATTGGGAGGAATTGTACCCCATCCTTGGTGTCATTTGGGCCTCATTGTTGGTGTCATTGGGAGGAACTATGTCCCATCATTGGTGGCATTGGGCCCTATCGTTGGCGTCATTGGGAGGAATTGTGCCCCATCCTTGGTGTCATTTGGGCCTCATTGTTGGTGTCAATGGGAGGAATTGTGCCCAATCCTTGGTGTCATTTGGGCCTCATTGTTGGTCTCATTGGGAGGAATTGTGCCCAATCCTTGGTGTCATTTGGGCCTCATTGTTGGGGTCATTGGGAGGAACTATGCCCCATCGTTGGTGGCATTGGGCCCTATCGTTGGTGTCATTGGGAGGAATTGTACCCCATCCTTGGTGTCATTTGGGCCTCATTGTTGGTGTCATTGGGAGGAACTATGTCCCATCATTGGTGGCATTGGGCCCTATCGTTGGCGTCATTGGGAGGAATTGTGCCCCATCCTTGGTGTCATTTGGGCCTCATTGTTGGTGTCAATGGGAGGAATTGTGCCCAATCCTTGGTGTCATTTGGGCCTCATTGTTGGTCTCATTGGGAGGAATTGTGCCCAATCCTTGGTGTCATTTGGGCCTCATTGTTGGTCTCATTGGGAGAAACTATGCCCCATCGTTGGTGTCATTGGGAGGAATTGTGCCCCATCCTTGGTGTCATTTGGGCCTCATTGTTGGTCTCATTGGGAGGAACTATGCCCCATCATTGGTGGCATTGGGCCCTATCCTTGGTGTCATTGGGAGGAATTGTGCCCCATCCTTGGTGTCATTTGGGCCTCATTGTTGGTGTTATTGGGAGGAACTATGCCCCATCATTGGTGGCATTGGGCCATATCGTTTGTGTCATTTGGAGGAAATTTGTCCCATCGTTGGTGTCACTGATAGGAATTGTGCCTCATGATCGATGTTATTAGGAGGAACCGCGCCCCTTCATTGGTGACATATGGCCAAGGGCCATATAAAAGCAAGCAAAGGGCCACATCCGGCCCCCGAGCCACAGTTTGGAGACCACTGCTCTAGAGGATGGGAACCAGACAGGACAGCCAAGACTAAACCAGTTTCAGTTCTGAAATACCATAATAAGTCTCTATCCGTTGGAGCTGTATGACCTCAGTCCAAGAGAGTTCCCAAACTCCACGTTATGTGTATCGTGCTATTCAGATGCGGACATTTCCAGGCGTCTTACCACTAAAAATTCTGCCCATTCTACGTTGGCGCCAACAATTTGGTTTTCATAGTTTTAGGCTTCGGTGCCATAAGTTTCCACGGCGCGGAATATCAGCAATTCCAAAGCGAAAAACGTTCTGATTTCTTCTTCTGAGATCTTATTGGAATTGAGAACGCAGCGATAGACACGGCACACGGGGAGCCACGATGTCTCCTATCCCACCATTATCCTTAAATCTCCTTCTTCCCGCAATTACAAGGGAATTGCTGCAAATTCCTCACACAAATACATGACTTCCTATTCTAAAGAACAAAACCACAGCCAAGTAAATCTATATTACTGACCATGTGCGGCGTTGCTCAGAGTGCCGGACATTAGTGCTAATAACATACATAGGTTTGAGATGTGCATTAGATATTACTACAAGGTAAAATAGTCCACATAGTGGGGGGGGGGGGGGTATCTCAAGTAATATCTCTGGGAGATGCCTAAGTGCCGTTCCTGCGTCATAAAGGGAAACGCATAGAGGTACAGATAATAGAACACACGGAATAGAAATCATCTATATGAGCCATTTCAATTAGCAGATCCTTTTCATGTGGACCACATTTCATCAGGAAGGTATTTAAAGTCCAACTCTGGGTTAAAATGGATTTTTATGTTCCCCAGGAGGAATGAAAGTTAAAAAGGTAGCTAGGGCTGCAATATTCATCTCCTTTTCTCCCCCCCCCCCCCCCCCCACACACTCTTTTCAACAATTGGATGTCCTCAGTCTTCAGGTTGAATGGCATACATTAACCTGGAAGACTGGGGATATCCTGTTAGTACAGGGTGTCATGGACCCGCCCTATAAGGTGGCATCACCCTGGCACTCTGCATTCACAGTGTAATGAGGCAGAAGGGTGCTGTTGAAATTGATCCAGCACCACCCACCTCTGAAGAGGAAGAGGACCCAGTGCTCCATAGGTGTCATCACCTGCTGGTAGCACTGTGTTTCCCTGGGCGGAGAATTGTAATTCCAGTGTCCACCGGCGGGTGTCTCCTTACAGCAAGCAGATCCTACCTGGTGCTGGCTGCTGGGAGGGTATTTAGTTCCTCCTATACTAGTGCCTCTCGCTTCAGTGTTTTGCTTTGATAGCCAGATACTGCTTGCCATTTATCCGGCTCCTGATCTTGCCTTGCATCCTGCGCCCTGCTTTCTTATATCTGCCGCCCTTGTTCCTGATCCCAGTCCGGTTCCCCCCTCCTCCTTGCATCTCCAGTATTACCCCGTCTATCTGTGTTCCCAGTGGCAGCTGGTGCTCAATATTCTTGGTGGGTGGGCGGCCCGTCACCCCCCCCAACTACTCAGACACCCCCCCAGCCAGCCAACCAACCACTCTCCACCCCTGGTGCTCAATAGCCGATTCCCCCCTGTTGCTTGACTGCAGCATTGCTCGCCTGTCACCCTCCAGGCCCCCCACCAGCTCCTGCCTTTACCTCATCCAGGTCACGGTTTCCCCCCACCCCACATCTCCTCCCGAGTCCTGGCAGTCACTTATCTTCCCAATCAGGGAACTTAGTACCCACGGCCAATCAGGTCTTAGGATTCCCGGCCAATCAGGTCTCAGGACCCGCTTCCTGATTAGACAGGAGGAGAAATAGGAAGACATTAGCGAATATTAATTCGCTAATGTGATGCAATTGGGTGGGCTCCGGGCGTGGTGCTCTGAATCACGTGCTTCCGAAAAAAAAAAACCCTTGGAATCCATGCGTCCAGCTCCCTGCATTTAGATTAGGGGCCAGACACATGGATTAGGGGGGTGGTACCCCTGCACCCTGCATGACCGGCCGCCACTGTGTGTTCCTCATTTTTGCACCTATTGTATATAGTTAGTTCATTTGTTTGTTAGGCTTTCTGTTACTTTCTTAGGTTGTGGTATTTTGTTATTGGGTTACCTATATCTTTATGTTTGCAGTCAGTTTCATAAGTGCAGCCATGCAGATCTGGCCATCCCTGACAATGGGACAGGCAGGGCCAGGGCAAGGGATGGGCATAAGGGCTGCCCTGAACACAGTGTGTACTGTATATATTGTAGGCATGGGAGTGCCGCAAGTTCCTTCTACTATAAGGCTGACAGGAGTAGTGCCAGCGGCATCACTACTTCTGTCAGCCCAGTGCTAGAAGCCGTGAGGAAAGAAGGAGAGAGACCCGGGAGGCAGAGCCGGTACAAGGGGGAGGGAGGGTGGAAGGGGCGGATGCCCTGGGCGGTACATTTGATTGGGGGTGGGGGGGGGCGCAGTGAAGTGTCCTTCTAAAACAGCCGTCACTAGTTTGCTGGGACCGCGGGTTTCCCCAGCAACCAGTGACACTGCGTGCGTGTGCCCGCCCCCTGCTCCTCACCGCAGGTCTCGGAGTTGACAGATGACCAGCTCGCACTCACGGGCCTTGAGTAGGGGCGTGGCGTCATGTGCACGCCCCACGCCTCGCCCCCCTGCTACTCACGGGTCCTGGCTCTCCATATCTCCGCCCCTTTTGGTATTTCAGTTGTGCCCTCCTGCATTCAAGGTATGTGGGTCACGTGTTAACCAGTGATCACTAATGGGCATATTTTTATTGTGCACATTGCTAGGCATATTTTGTTAAAGGTCACGCTGATGGGCACCTTTTTTAATGTTAAGGGGCACGCTGATGGACAATTATTTTTTTTGGAAGGGACACGCAGATGGGTATATTTTTAATGTGCACACTGATGGGCATATTTTCTTAAGGGCCACTTTTCGGTGTGCCCATTAGAGTAGCCCTTAACATAAAATGTGCCCATCAGAGTGGTCCTTATTAACATAAAATGTGCCCATCAGAGTGGCCCTTATTAACATAAAATGTGCCCATCAGAGTGCCCGCTAACATAAAATGTGCCCATCAGAGTGGCCCGCTAACATAAAATGTGCCCATCAGAGTGGCCCTTAACATAAAATGTGCCCATCAGAGTGGCCCGCTAACATAAAATGTGCCCATCAGAGTGGCCCTTAACATAAAATGTGCCCATCAGAGTGGCCCTTAACATAAAATGTGCCCATCAGAGTGGCCTGCTAACATAAAATGTGCCCATCTGAGTGCCCGCTAACATAAAAGCATTTCTTCAGTCTCCTTTTCCACAGTAATTAGACTACAAACATCTTATCGTTGGCATAAGCTTGTGTTTGGTCCTGAATATCATGGTGCGGCTCTTCAGTTCTCAATCACTTATCTCACCCCTCCCCCCAGTGATCAAACTGCAACATTGTAACGGTGTAAGAAAAAAAATAAAACAAAGGTAACAACTGAAAATAAATATATCCCCCAATATCCTAACAAATGCACAGCACAGGAGACCAATAACAATTAATGAAAGATGATTGTTTTTGTACAATAGTAAAAAAAGATAAAAACATCAATATGTTCCCCATAAATATTGGGCAATCAATGCCCTCTGTATGTATATCTAAATAGCTCTGAAAGCTGATGAACCATATATACAGATTAAGATCATAGAAGACCTATATAGATGGACCTACATAGACCTATATAGATGGAGTAGACTCTTCCATTGCCTGTAAGGTCAACATGTTTCGCCAAATGTTTTTGCTTCTTCAGGACCCAGAAAACCAACATATATATATATTATAAAAACAGTACAAAAATATTTTTTATAGCAAACAATAGCATAATATAATGAGTATGCATGCTCACACAGGTCGATTTATACGGCGGGACATTTGTCCATCGGCGCAATATTCATTGTAACCTTGTAGTCACAAGGTGAGAAGCTGCAGCAGCGGCTGATCGGCGTTAGAGACGTGAACACAGCCAAGAACTGCACAGGGACCAGCGTTTACATAATCGTGTCATCTCTAAGCTGGCATCCAGGTCCAGAAAATAGATGTTGACCCTGGGTGATGCCTGAACAAAGATGGTGCCCTCCTTCTGGACAGAAGAGCAGATGAAGTCATTATTAGGGGTCGAGTCCTATGATCTCTGTACCAGGTAATAAATACCTGGAAGGGATACAATATTACATGACTTAGCATGGATACAAATATATATATTATATATGTCTGATACTAGGTCCACTTTCAGGGGGTCAACTTGTAGCCGGGGCGTAAGCGCACGGTCGGTCGGAGGGCGAACGCGCCTGTCTGGCTGTCTGGTCCTTAGTTGGCGGCGAAGCTTCGCTGGAGAAAATCACATCGTGAAGCAGAAATGAGAACTCTTGGAATAAATCCAGATCAGGATCCCCCTCCCTCCTTTCCCTCCAGCCCCCTGGAATCCACCACATCAGCTCTCACCTCCCTGCCAGGTAGCTTGGGCTTCCCCCCTTCCCTCCAGTGACTATGAGGCAAGCCTCCCCCTCTCTCCCCCTCCTTCCCTCCCTCCACCTATCCAGGATCATGTGGCTCTGGAGAAAAGGAACAATCAAATATCACTGAGTGCCAAACACACAATGGACTCACTAGATGTGGATGAGGAATGACTGCAGCAGGCTTAGAAGGACACATTGCAGTCAGCCTGCCTAGAGTTGTGCATCCTCTGCTGCTGCTGCTGCTGCTGCTGAGGATGTGACTTGTAGTTTGTGCTGTGCAGGGACAGTTTGGAGGGATGGAAGATGTCACCCTGCAGGGAGGAAGATCTCAAAGTCTCTGATTTGGTGTCTCCAACACTTTGGCTGCATTGAAGGCTTGGGTTCTTTCAGAACCACATAGACCTGGTGGCTGGAGGGGGGAAGAGAAAAAAAAAAAAGAAGAAGAAAAAGAAGGGGGGCTGACTGTCCTGAAACTGGAGGGAAGATGCAGCCTAAGGAGGCTGAGACATGGGAGATTTAACCACTATCACAAGAGGATCTGGTCCTGGGGGCTCCTGCAGAGACTCCCCACAAGCTGACAACTTTCCCTTGAAGACTGGCCGCAGGGCTGGACAGGCGGAGGGCCCACCAGGCGCAAGCAACCCAAAGGTGAGTGCTGCCAGTCTCCCCTGCAGCTGCTAGAGCTGCACCAAGGCTTACTTCTTTGTAAATTGTTACATGTGGGGTTGTAGTCTGAAAATATGTGTCACATGTGCGGCTGTAGCCTGAAAATATGTGTCACATGTGCAGCTGTAGCCTGAAAATATGTGTCACATGTGCAGCTGTACTCTGACAATATTTGTGACATGTGTAGCAGTTGTTTCACAATATTTTTTAAATATGTAGCAGTTGTTTCACAATATTTGTTACAATTGCTGCTCTTGCTTGATAATAAACTGTTATATGTGCGGCTGTAGCCTAAAAATATGTGTCACATGTGCAGCTGTAGCCTGAAAATAAGTGTCACATGTGCAGCTGTACTCTGACAATATTTGTGACATGTGTAGCAGTTGTTTCACAATATTTTTTAAATATGTAGCAGTTGTTTCACAATATTTGTTACAATTGCTGCTCTTGCTTGATAATAAACTGTTATATGTGTGGCTGTAGCCTAAAAATATGTGTCACATGTGCAGCTGTAGCCTGAAAATAAGTGTCACATGCGCAGCTGTACTCTGACAATATTTGTGACATATGTAGCAGTTGTTTCATAATATTTGTGACATATGTAGCAGTTGTTTCACACAATTTGTTACAATTGCTGCTCTTGCTTGATAATAAACTATTATATGTGCGGCTGTAGCCTGAAAATACGTGTCACATGTGCAGCTGTAGCCTGAAAATAAGTGTCACATGTGCAGCTGTAGCCTGAAAATATGTGTCACATGTGCAGCTGTAATCTGACAATATTTGTGACATGTGTAGCAGTTGTTTCACAATATTTATTATCAAGCAAGAGCAGCAATTGTAACAAATATTGTGAAACGACTGCTACACATGTCACAAATATTGTCAGAGTACAGCTGCGCATGTGACACATATTTTCAGGCTACAGCTGCACATGTGACACATATTTTCAGGCTACAGCCGCACATATAACAGTTTATTATCAAGCAAGAGCAGCAATTGTAACAAACTGTTATATGTGCGGCTGTAGCCTGAAAATATGTGTCACATGCGCAGCTGTACTCTGACAATATTTGTGACATATGTAGCAGTTGTTTCACAATATTTGTTACAGTTGCTGCTCTTGCTTGATAATAACCGTTATATGTGCGGCTGTAGCCTGCAAATATGTGTCACATGTGCAGTTCCGCTCTAACAATCCTATTTAGCCGTCGTTTGATATTTGTTAGGTGTGCAGCTGTAGTCTGACCATATTTGTTACATTTGTAGCAGTTGCTTGTTAGGTGTGCAGCTGTAGTTCGGCTACATTAATACACGCGCCACTCTCCGCACGCGTTACGTCCTCGGGGGCTCCACGCACACTGGCTTAAAAATCGCGGCTCCTGCAGGAGTTTTGGGTTTTGCCTGTAGAAGCAGCTCAATGTTACTCTATGGGGGGGAGATTTACTAAAGACAAATCCACTTTACACTACAAGTGCACTTGGAAGTGCAGTCGCTGTATATGCGTGTGGGGGGGGGTGCGACGACATGCAAGGAAAATATTTTCCTTGCAAGCCCCCCTCGGATCTCCAGCGACTGCACTTCCAAGTGCGCTTTCAGTGCAAAGTGGATTTGCCTTTAGTAAATCTCCCCCCCCCCATAGAGTAGCAGTGGGGGTTATTTGCGAAAGGCAACACCACTTTGCACTACAGGTGCAAAGTGCACTTGCAATTGCACTGAAATCGCACTTGGAAGCGCAGGCGCTGTAGATCCGAGGGGGACACGCAAGAAAAATGTAAAAAACAGCATTTTACATTTGTAGCAGTTGCTTGTTAGGTGTGCAGCTGTAGTTCGGCTACATTAATACACGCGCCACTCTCCGCACGCGTTACGTCCTCGGGGCTCCACGCACACTGGCTTAAAAATCGCGGCTCCTGCAGGAGCAGGAGCAAGAAAAATGTAAAAAACAGCATTTTAGCTTGCACATGATTGGATGATAAAATCAGCAGAGCTTCCCCTCGTTTCAGATCTTCCCCTCAGATCTACAGCAACTGCACTCGCACTGCACTTGTAGTGGAAAGTGGATTTGCTTTTAGTAAATAACCCCCATTGCTACATATGTTTCAGTTGTTTGATATTTGTGAGGTGTGCAGCGATACTCTGACCTTATTTGTTACATTTGTAGCAGTTGCTTGTTAGGTGTGCAGCTGTAGTTCGGCTACATTAATACACGCGCCACTCTCCGCTACGCGTTACGTCCTCGGGGGCTCCACGCACACCGGCTTAAAAAATCGCGGCTCCTGCAGGAGTTTTGGGTTTCGCCTGTAGAAGCAGCTCAATGGGGGTTATTTCCGAAAGGCAAATCCACTTTGCACTGCGAGTGCAAACTACAAGTGCAAAGTGCACTTGAAACGGCACTGAAAGTACACTTGGAAGTGCAGTCGCTGTAGATCTGAGGGGAAGATCTGAAATGAGGGGAAGCTCTGCTGATTTTATCATCCAATCATGTGCAAGGTAAAATGCTGTTTTTTAAAAAAAATTCTTGCATGTCCCCCTCGGATCTACAGCGGCTGCGCTTCCAAGTGCGATTTCAGTGCAATTGCAAGTGCACTTTGCACCTGTAGTGCAAAGTGGTGTTGCCTTTCGCAAATAACCACCACTGCTACTCTATGGGGGGGGGGGGAGATTTACTAAAGGCAAATCCACTTTGCAACTGAAAGTGCACTTGGAAGTGCAGTCACTGTAGATCCGAGGGGGGGCTTGCAAGGAAAATAAAATAAAAAAACAGCATTTTTACTTGCGCATGATTGGATGATAGAAATCAGCAGAGCTTCCCCTCGTTTCAGATCTACCCACCCAGATCTACAACGTCTGCACTCCCAAGTGCACTTGTAGCGAACAGTGGATTTGACTTTAGTAAATCAACCCCATTGCGTCCATGCAGATTAGATTACAGGCGTACTTAAAGCTCAACGTTTAGAGGCAGAGAGAAAAAAACAAAACAAACAAAAAAAACTTCCGGTTTGCGTTTTTGATTGGAGCTTTCTGGCATTAAAAAAAAAAAAGCTGAACTTTTCTAAAGTCGTCTAAAACTATGGGGTTGATTTACTAAAGACTTGTAAAGTTCAGTTGCTCCAGAACTTAGTAAATGAGGAAAAGTTCTGCTAAATTCCATCATCCAATCATATGCAAGCAAAAAGGCTGTTTTTTTTTTTTTTTTTTTTCCCTGGCACGTGATTGGGTACGCTTTGTAAAGTGAAGCCTTTACCTCATTTACTAAACACTGGAGCAATTGCACTTTGCAAATTGCCCGGTCTATGTGCCTTAAGGAAATCAACCGCTATGTACAAAACTGCTTTCTATGGCTTCATGCACACCGGGCTTAAAAAAAAAAAAAAATGGCAGTTACCTTGACATAAAAAAAAAAAAAAAAAAAAACGCTCATATAGAGCGTTTTTTTTTTTTTTTTTTGTACACAGTTTAGAGAGCTGAGCATTTTTTTTCTGCCAGAAAGCTCCAATCAGAAACACGAAGCAGAAGGTCTTTTTTTTTTTTCCCTGCCTCTAAACGTTCAGCTTAAATATGCCTTTAATCTTCCTAATATGCGTGGACACCTAGGATAACATTGAGCCGCTACTGGCAAAAACGCAAAACTCCCGTAAGAAGCCGCGATTTTTAAGCCGGTGTGCCTGGAGCCTCGGGGGGCTCGAAGGAGCGGCTCCTACAGGCTCTTGAGCTCCTATTTTTTTTTTCCTTCCTGGAAACTCACCTCCATGTTAGCCAATGGGGGGGGGGGGGGGGGTTATTTACTAAAGGCAAATACACAAGTGCACTTGGAAGTGCAGTCGCTGTAGATCCGAGGGGGGGACATGCAAGGAAAAAAAAAAAAAAAACAGCATCTTAGCTTGCATATGATTGGATGATAAAATCAGCAGAGCTTCCCCTCATTTCAGATCTACCCCTTAGATTTAGGACGACTGCACTTACAAGTGCACTTGCATTGTAAAGTGGATTTGTCTTTCATATATATAACCCCCTATGGCAGTGATGGAGAACCTTGGCACCCCAGATGTTTTGGAACTACATTTCCCATGATGCTCAACTACACTGCAGAGTGCCAGAGCATCATGGGAAATGTAGTTCCAAAACATCTGGAGTGCCAAGGTTCCCCATCACTGCCCTATGGCTTTTTCAGGCATTTTCAGGCATAGGCTCCTACAGGCAGAACACCCCCACACCCCCCCCCCCCCCCAATCCCCTACCAAACATATTTTTGAGAGGAGCTAGTACTCCAAAAGCGCTCAAAAAAAGCTCAAAGAAGCACAAAAACGTGTGAAAATGTTTGTTCCGGCTTTTTGTTTTCTCTATACAGTGGTTAAGTAAATAGCTATCTGGGTTTGTGGGAAAAAAAATAAACGCTAAGTGCTCATGCACACGGACGTTTTTAAAAAACTGGCTGCAAAGCTAGCTCCGACGCCTGGAAAAATCTGCGTTAAAAACGCGATTTTTACTGCGTTTTTCATTGCCGTTTTTGCACGTTTTTTTAGCGTTAGCGTTAAGTAGCGTTTTTAAAGAAACACATCTCTTGGCTATAGCACTCAGAAAACAAAGAAAATATGTTGCGCGTTTGTGTGCGCGTTTTCCCGCGATTCGCGTTTTTACAGCTCTAGCTCCACGCCAGAGAACGCACTGGTCCTGGGTTTTTTTTTACAGCTTAAAAACGCCTATGCCATTTGCAGCTCAAAAACGCCTAGGTGGGCATGAAACCATAGACTAACATGAACAGGCCCTTTTAAGCTGCAAAAAACGCTCAAAAAAGCGGCTGTAAAAACGTCCGTGTGCATGAGGCCTTATGCTCAAAAAAGCTCAAAGGAGCTTGAAGAAGCATGAAGGAGCTCAATAAAAACGAGCACAAAAAATAGCACAAGCTTCTTCAAGCAATATTAAAAGCTCCAATGCCTGTAAAAGCAGCTTTTTTTTTTTTTTTCTTCAGCTGCAGCGTGGATGAGCCCTAAAGCTGGGCTCGCACACGATCTTCGCATTCGCGGCTCCTCCCCCCCCCCCCCATTCACAGTTTCAGGTCCGATTTCAGCCCCAAATTTTTTTGGGCTGAAAACGGACCAAAAGACGCACAAGGCTCCGGTTCAAATTCACACACGGAGCCGCACCGGAGATATGTGAACTCGGCTCCGTATAGAGAGCAGGTCACGCTCTCCTGCTACTGCGAATCGCATGCGGAGGGGGGAAAACCCATGTCCAATTCATGACAGTGTGAACCCCCGCCTTAGAGATCAACAACAAACAACTTTTAACTCCTAAAAAAGCCTCCGGAGTCCTAAATACAGGGGCAAGAGAATTTCTGGGGCGGGAGGGGGAAAAAAATAAAATGTTTGAAATTCATCTTTAAATATTCTATAAACGGCCATTGAAGAAAAAAAAAAAACAAAAAAAAAAAAAACAACAAAGAAAAATACATGTTTATACACAATATGGGGGATTTACTATTTACTAAAACTGTTGGAGCTGTGCATAGTAACCAATCGGCTTCCAGGTTTTATTGTCAAAGCTAAAGTTAGACGCTGATTGGTTACTATGTGGCGCCGCACCAGAGTCTGTGTGCTCCAGTTTTAGTAAATCTCCCTCTACAGGTCTATTAGAGAGCGATACAAGTCTGGGCTCCAGTAATGATAGATGTGCAAAGATCTGTAATTCTTTATTTTATTGGAATCATTTCTTTCATCCCTTTTCTTTCAACGCAATATATTTTAGAAAAGAAAAAAAAAAGGAAGAAAATTGGCACTTGGTGTTTGAAACCAGAATTGGACTTGAAATTTTATATACATGTGTGTGTGTTGTTTATATATGCTATAATATATGTGTGTGTGTTTACACAGGTGTGTATATATGTATGTATATATAGCAGTCGTTTATTTATATATATATATATATATATTTATATATATATGTGTATATAATATATAAAAAATATATATGGGTGTGTATATATATATATATATATATATATATATATATATACACACATGTATACACACACACAATATATTGCATAATATATATATATATATATATATATATATATATATATATATATATATATATATATATATATACACTTCTTTTTATATAAAATTGTATATTATACATATATGTATATATTTAATAAGACAAGCACAGGCCTAAAATCATTTCATAAACAAAAAAAAAATGTGTGTACTATATGTGTGTGTTTATAGATAGCAGTCGTTTTATATATATATATATATATATATATATATATAAATATATATATAAATAAACGACAGCTATATATACATTATATATATATATATATACACACATGTATAAACACATATATTTTTTTATATATATATATATATATATATATATATATATATATATATATATATATATGTATATATATGTATATATATATATATATATATATATATGTATATGTATATATATATATATATATATATATATATATATATATATATATATATATATATATATATATGTATATATATGTATATATATATATATATATATATATCTATAAAATTATATAATAAACATATATGTATATATTTAAGACAAGCACAGGCCTAAAATCTTTTCCTTGAAATAACTATTCTACTGTGGAATTGATTATTGGTTGGTACGATAATATTAATGTCATCATTTGTTTTTTTTTTTTGTTTTTTTTTTTTTTGATTTATTATGTAGTAGCAGCACTGAAATATATAACACTATAGGTGATTTTTGGAATCCTAAGCACACAAAAAAAATTCAAAAAAAATTAAATACATTTCAATTGCAACTTTCGTTCCCCTCTCCACCCCCAACCAGAGCGGCCCTAGGCAGGAGCCTGCTATGGCGTTATGACCCTTGGATCATCAGCGCCCCCTATTTACAGTGCAGGGAAGTCTATAGAGCAGTGATGGCGAACCTTGGCACCCCAGATGTTTTGGAACTACATTTCCCATGATGCTCTACTACACTGTAGAGTGGATAAGCATCATGGGAAATGTAGTTCCAAAACATCTGGGCTGCCAAGGTTCACCATCACTGCTATAGAGGATGCTGAATGAGCCCATTAGCTGGAGAGTTGTGATATCACACCAACAGAATGTCTTTATTATATTATTATATTCTATATTAATATAATAATAGATTATATATATTTATTATAGTATTTATTATTTATATTATAAATGATTATTATTACATTTCATTCATCTGTATAAGTTTTGCACTGAAATGCCATGAGCTGCTGCATGTAGAAAGGGGTTATGAAATCCCAGCGGAGGCAATGCAATGTAAACAGTGCACATCTGCAGCCTCAGCACTAAGCTGTCTCCCAGGTGGAGGGAGTAAGTTAATATTTGGCACAAGCTCTCCCAAGAGCGATTCAGCCTTCTCTTCTGTATACTGTTACAGCGGGGTGGGGTGGGGGGGGGGGATGATGGATGAAAATGCAAAGCAGAATTCTTCTAGTAAATACTCGACGTAGCCCTGACATTTTTTTGCAGGACGGCGGTGGTGCAGCGACGGTACAATTTGGATTACGGAACTTTATTCAGTGTCATTGCATTTGTGCAAAGCAGATTGCCCGGGGCAGCTAAGCTATTAGCTCCCTAGTGTGATGATAGAAAGCCACTTATCCCCAGAGAGATTGAAGAAGTGTAAGAGCAGCAAAACCTCTCTGCTGCAGAGCAGGGAAGATGTTCTGCCTAAAACTGCTGGATGGAGATTGCAAGCCGACTTTCCACCACTTTACAGACAGGCCGGGGCTTCATTTTCATCCCTCAGGTTTGGTTTATCCATGGGTTTCTGCAGCCCCCATCAGTCTGTTTGGCATTCAACACTTCCGGGAGTGTCAGGTCCTGGAGTCCCCCTCCACCGTGCCATGATTCCATTCTCCAACCCCTTGGTCACTGCTGAGCCCTGTAGTGACATAGAGGTTGTGGAGGATAGGACCATGGTTGGACACAAAGACTTCTGACACTTCAGGGAGTGTCGGATCCCGGTGTCCCCCTCCCCCATGCCATGATTCCATTCTCAGACCCCTTTAGTGACTTAAGGGTTTTGGGGAAGATAGGACCATGGTTGGACACAAAGACTTCTGACACTTCCGGGAGTGTCAGATCCTGGTGTCCCCCTCCCCCATGCCATGATTCAATTCTCAGACCCCTCTGTCACTGTTGAGCCCTGTAGTGACATAGGAGGTTGTGGAAGATAGGACCATGGTTGGACACAAAGACTTCTGACACTCCCGGGAGTGTCAGATCCCGGTGTCACCCTCCGTCATGCCATGATTCCATTCTCCGACCCCTTTGTCCCTGCTGAGTCTTTTCATGACATAGAGGTTGGAAGATAGAACCATGGTTGGATAGAGAAAAAAAAAATCGGACACTTCCGGGAGTGTCAGATCCCTGTGTCCCCCTCCACCGTGCCATCATTCCATTCTCCGACCCCTTTGTCCCTGCTCAGTCTTTTCATGACATAGGGGTTGGAAGATAGAACCATGGTTAGATCCAAAAAAAAATCTGACACTTCCGGGAGTGTCGGACCCCGGTGTCACCTTCCGTCATGCCATGATTCCATTCTCTGACCCCTTTGTTACTGCTGAGTCCTTTCATGACATAGAGGGTGGAAGATAGAACCATGGTTGATACAAAAACAAATCTGACATTTCTGGGAGTGTCGGATCCCGGTGTCCCCCTCCACCATGCCATGATTCAATTCTCCAACCCCTTTAGTGACATAAGGGTTTTGGGGAAGATAGGACCATGGTTGGACACAAAGACTTCTGACACTTCCAGGAGTGTCAGATCCCGGTGTCCTCCTCCACCATGCCATGATTCAATTTTCAGACCCCTTTGTCACTGTTGAGCCCTGTAGTGAGATAGAGGTTGTGGAGGATAGGACCACGGTTGGACACAAAGACTTCTGATATTTCCAGGAGTGTCGGATCCCAGTGTCCCCCTCCCCCATGCCATGATTCAATTCTCCGACCCCTTTAGTGACATAAGGGATTTGGGTTGAAGATAGGACCATGGTTGGACACAAAGACTTCTGACACTCCCGGTAATGTCAGATCCCGGTGTCCCCCTCCGTCATGCCATGATTCCATTCTCCGACCCCTTTATCACTGCTGAGTCCTTTCATGACATAGAGGGTGGAAGATAGAACCATGGTTGGATACAAAAACAAATCTGACACTTTTGGGAGTGTCAGATCCCGGTGTCCCCCTCCACCATGCCATGATTCAATTCTCCAACCCCTTTGTCACTGTTGAGCCCTGTAGTGACATAGATGTTGTGGAGGATAGGACCATGGTTGGACACAAAATCTTCTGACTATTCCAGGAGTGTCAGATCCCTGTGTCCCCCTCCACCGTGCCATCATTCCATTCTCTGGCCCCTTTGTCACTGCTGAGCCCTGTAGTGACATAGAGGTTGTGGAGGATAGGACCATGGTTGGACACAAAGACTTCTGACACTTCCGGCAGTGTCAGATCCCAGTGTCCCCCTCCACCGTGCTATAATTCCATTCTCTGAACCCCTTTGTCACTGCTTAGTATTTTCATGACATAGAGGGTTGAAGATAGAATCATGGTTGGATAGAAAAAAAAATCTGACACTTCTGGGAGTGTTGGATTCTGGTGCTTCCCCCCCCCCGCCCCCACCATGCCATGATTCCATCCTGCAACCCCTTAGTCACTGCCCAGTCCTTTCATGATGTAGGGGTTGTAAGATAGAACCATGGTTGGACACAAGGACTTCTGACACTTCCGGGAGTGTCAGATCCCGGTGTCCCCCTCCATCATGCCACAATTTCATTCTCCTACCCCTTTGTCACTGCCGAGTCCTTTCATGATGTAGGGGTTTGAAAATAGAACAACGGGTGGATGCAAAAAACACATCTGCTGTAGAGGTTGTGGAGGATAAGCCCACAGTTGGACACAAAGACTTCTGACACCTCCGGCAGTGTCAGATCCTGATGCCCCCCTCCACCATGCTATTATTCCATTCCCCGACCTCTTTGTCGCTGCCAAGTCCTTTCATGAGATAGGGGTTTGAAAATAGAACTATGGTTGGATACAAAGAAAAATCTGACACTTCTGGAAGTGTTGGGTTCCGATGTCCCTCTCCAACATGCCATGGTTCCATTCTTCAACCTCTCACTTATGAGTCCTAAGGCTTGGAAGAGAGAACCACTGCCCGTGGCTGGACACAAAAACATCTAACACTTCAGAAATTGTCAGATTCCGATGTGCCCGGCCACTGTACAATGGGTCCATGCTCCAACCCCTTAGTCCAGTGATTCTCAACCAGGGTTCCTCCAGACGTTGCTAGGGGTTCCTTCAGCATTGGGCAATTTCTGCCTCTCAGATAAGTTCCCCCCACACCATTGATCTTTTTAGCTATCTCTAAGGAGGTAATTCTTCCCAATGACCACAAGTGTAAGGACCATTCTTCCCAATGACCACAAGTGTTAGGACCATTCTTCTCAATGACCACAAGTGTAAGGACCATTCTTCCCAATGACCACAAGTATTAGGACCATTCTTCCCAATGACCACAAGTGTTAGGACCATTCTTCCCAATGACCACAAGTGTTAGGACCATTCTTCCCACTGACCACAAGTGTAAGGACCATTCTTCTCAATGACCACAAGTGTAAGGACCATTCTTCCCAATGACCACAAGTGTAAGGACCATTCTTCCCAATGACCACAAGTGTGAGGACCATTCTTCCCAATGACCACAAGTGTGAGGACCATTCTTCCCAATGACCACAAGTGTAAGGACCATTCTTCCGAATGACCACAAGTGTAAGGACCATTCTTCCCAATGACCACAAGTGTAAGGACCATTCTTCCCAATGACCACAAGTATGAGGACCATTCTTCCCAATGGCCACAAGTGTGAGGACCATTCTTCCCAATGACCACAAGTGTGAGGACCATTCTTCCCAATGACCACTAGTGTAAGGACCATTCTTCCCAATGACCACAAGTATAAGTACCATTCTCCCCAATGACCACAAGTGTTAGGACCATTCTTCCCAATGACCACAAGTGTGAGGACCATTCTTCCCAATGACCACAAGTGTGAGGACCATTCTTCCCAATGACCACAAGTGTAAGGACCATTCTTCCGAATGACCACAAGTGTAAGGACCATTCTTCCCAATGACCACAAGTGTAAGGACCATTCTTCCCAATGACCACAAGTGTAAGGACCATTCTTCCCAATGACCACAAGTGTGAGGACCATTCTTCCCACTGACCACAAGTGTAAGGACCATTCTTCCCAATGACCACAAGTGTGAGGACCATTCTTCCCACTGACCACAAGTGTGAGGACCATTCTTCCCACTGACCACAAGTGTGAGGACCATTCTTCCCAATGACCACAAGTGTAAGGACCATTCTTCCCACTGACCACAAGTGTGAGGACCATTCTTCCCACTGACCACAAGTGTAAGGTCCATTCTTCCCAATGACCACAAGTGTGAGGACCATTCTTCCCACTGACCACAAGTGTAAGGACCATTCTTCCCAATGATCACAAGTGGGAGGACCATTCTTCCCAATGGCCACAAGTGTGAGGACCATTCTTCCCAATGACCACAAGTGTAAGGACCATTCTTCCCACTGACCACAAGTGGAAGGACCATTCTTCCCAATGGCCACAAGTGTGAGGACCATTCTTCCCAATGACCACAAGTGTAAGGACCATTCTTCCCACTGACCACAAGTGTAAGGACCATTCTTCCCAATGACCACAAGTGTAAGGACCATTCTTCCCACTGACCACAAGTGTAAGGACCATTCTTCCCACTGACCACAAGTGTGAGGACCATTCTTACCAATGACCACAAGTGTAAGGACCATTCTTCCCACTGACCACAAGTGTGAGGACCATTCTTCCCACTGACCACAAGTGTGAGGACCATTCTTCCCAATGACCACTAGTGTAAGGACCATTCTTCCCAATGACCACAAGTATAAGTACCATTCTCCCCAATGACCACAAGTGTTAGGACCATTCTTCCCAATGACCACAAGTGTGAGGACCATTCTTCCCAATGACCACAAGTGTGAGGACCATTCTTCCCAATGACCACAAGTGTAAGGACCATTCTTCCGAATGACCACAAGTGTAAGGACCATTCTTCCCAATGACCACAAGTGTAAGGACCATTCTTCCCAATGACCACAAGTGTAAGGACCATTCTTCCCAATGACCACAAGTGTGAGGACCATTCTTCCCACTGACCACAAGTGTAAGGACCATTCTTCCCAATGACCACAAGTGTGAGGACCATTCTTCCCACTGACCACAAGTGTGAGGACCATTCTTCCCACTGACCACAAGTGTGAGGACCATTCTTCCCAATGACCACAAGTGTAAGGACCATTCTTCCCACTGACCACAAGTGTGAGGACCATTCTTCCCACTGACCACAAGTGTAAGGTCCATTCTTCCCAATGACCACAAGTGTGAGGACCATTCTTCCCACTGACCACAAGTGTAAGGACCATTCTTCCCAATGATCACAAGTGGGAGGACCATTCTTCCCAATGGCCACAAGTGTGAGGACCATTCTTCCCAATGACCACAAGTGTAAGGACCATTCTTCCCACTGACCACAAGTGGAAGGACCATTCTTCCCAATGGCCACAAGTGTGAGGACCATTCTTCCCAATGACCACAAGTGTAAGGACCATTCTTCCCACTGACCACAAGTGTAAGGACCATTCTTCCCAATGACCACAAGTGTAAGGACCATTCTTCCCACTGACCACAAGTGTAAGGACCATTCTTCCCACTGACCACAAGTGTGAGGACCATTCTTACCAATGACCACAAGTGTAAGGACCATTCTTCCCACTGACCACAAGTGTGAGGACCATTCTTCCCACTGACCACAAGTGTAAGGTCCATTCTTCCCAATGACCACAAGTGTAAGGACCATTCTTCCCAATGATCACAAGTGGAAGGACCATTCTTCCCAATGGCCACAAGTGTGAGGACCATTCTTCCCAATGACCACAAGTGTAAGGACCATTCTTCCCACTGATCACAAGTGTAAGGTCCATTCTTCCCAATGACCACAAGTGTGAGGACCATTCTTCCCACTGACCACAAGTGTAAGGACCATTCTTCCCAATGATCACAAGTGGGAGGACCATTCTTCCCAATGGCCACAAGTGTGAGGACCATTCTTCCCAATGACCACAAGTGTAAGGACCATTCTTCCCACTGACCACAAGTGGAAGGACCATTCTTCCCAATGGCCACAAGTGTGAGGACCATTCTTCCCAATGACCACAAGTGTAAGGACCATTCTTCCCACTGACCACAAGTGTAAGGACCATTCTTCCCAATGACCACAAGTGTAAGGACCATTCTTCCCACTGACCACAAGTGTAAGGACCATTCTTCCCACTGACCACAAGTGTGAGGACCATTCTTACCAATGACCACAAGTGTAAGGACCATTCTTCCCACTGACCACAAGTGTGAGGACCATTCTTCCCACTGACCACAAGTGTAAGGTCCATTCTTCCCAATGACCACAAGTGTAAGGACCATTCTTCCCAATGATCACAAGTGGAAGGACCATTCTTCCCAATGGCCACAAGTGTGAGGACCATTCTTCCCAATGACCACAAGTGTAAGGACCATTCTTCCCACTGATCACAAGTGTAAGGTCCATTCTTCCCAATGACCACAAGTGTGAGGACCATTCTTCCCACTGACCACAAGTGTAAGGACCATTCTTCCCAATGATCACAAGTGGAAGGACCATTCTTCCCAATGGCCACAAGTGTGAGGACCATTCTTCCCAATGACCACAAGTGTAAGGACCATTCTTCCCACTGACCACAAGTGGAAGGACCATTCTTCCCAATGGCCACAAGTGTGAGGACCATTCTTCCCAATGACCACAAGTGTAAGGACCATTCTTCCCACTGACCACAAGTGTAAGGACCATTCTTCCCAATGACCACAAGTGTAAGGACCATTCTTCCCACTGACCACAAGTGTAAGGACCATTCTTCCCACTGACCACAAGTGTGAGGACCATTCTTACCAATGACCACAAGTGTAAGGACCATTCTTCCCACTGACCACAAGTGTGAGGACCATTCTTCCCACTGACCACAAGTGTAAGGTTCATTCTTCCCAATGACCACAAGTGTAAGGACCATTCTTCCCAATGATCACAAGTGGAAGGACCATTCTTCCCAATGGCCACAAGTGTGAGGACCATTCTTCCCAATGACCACAAGTGTAAGGACCATTCTTCCCACTGACCATGAGTGTATAGACCATTCTTCCCACTGACCACAAGTGTGAGGACCATTCTTCCCAATGATCACGAGTGTAAGGACCATTCTTCCCACTGACCACAAGTGGAAGGACCATTCTTCCCAATGGCCACAAGTGTAAGGACCATTCTTCCCAATGACCACAAGTGTAAGGACCATTCTTCCCAATGACCACAAGTGTAAGGACCATTCTTCCCAATGTCCACAAGTGTAAGGACCATTCTTCCCAATGACCACAAGTGTAAGGACCATTATTCCCAATGACCACAAGTGTAAGGACCATTCTTCCCACTGACCACAAGTGTAAGGACCATTCTTCCCACTGACCACAAGTGTAAGGACCATTCTTCCCACTGACCACAAGTGTGAGGACCATTCTTCCCAATGATCACGAGTGTAAGGACCATTCTTCCCACTGACCACAAGTGGAAGGACCATTCTTCCCAATGGCCACAAGTGTAAGGACCATTCTTCCCAATGACCACAAGTGTAAGGACCATTCTTCCCAATGACCACAAGTGTAAGGACCGTTCTTCCCAATGACCACAAGTGTAAGGACCATTCTTCCCAATGTCCACAAGTGTAAGGACCATTCTTCCCAATGACCACAAGTGTAAGGACCATTATTCCCAATGACCACAAGTGTAAGGACCATTCTTCCCAATGACCACAAGTGTGAGGACCATTCTTCCCAATGACCACAAGTGTAAGGACCATTCTTCCCACTGACCACGAGTGTATAGACCATTCTTCCCACTGACCACAAGTGTGAGGACCATTCTTCCCAATGATCACGAGTGTAAGGACCATTCTTCCCACTGACCACAAGTGGAAGGACCATTCTTCCCACTGACCACAAGTGTAAGGACCATTCTTCCCAATGACCACAAGTGTAAGGACCATTCTTCCCACTGACCACGAGTGTATAGACCATTCTTCCCACTGACCACAAGTGTGAGGACCATTCTTCCCAATGATCACGAGTGTAAGGACCATTCTTCCCACTGACCACAAGTGGAAGGACCATTCTTCCCAATGGCCACAAGTGTAAGGACCATTCTTCCCAATGACCACAAGTGTAAGGACCATTCTTCCCAATGACCACAAGTGTAAGGACCATTCTTCCCAATGTCCACAAGTGTAAGGACCATTCTTCCCAATGACCACAAGTGTAAGGACCATTATTCCCAATGACCACAAGTGTAAGGACCATTATTCCCAATGACCACAAGTGTGAGGACCATTCTTCCCACTGACCACGAGTGTATAGACCATTCTTCCCACTGACCACAAGTGTGAGGACCATTCTTCCCACTGACCACGAGTGTATAGACCATTCTTCCCACTGACCACAAGTGTAAGGACCATTCTTCCCAATGACCACAAGTGTGAGGACCATTCTTCCCAATGATCACGAGTGTAAGGACCATTCTTCCCACTGACCACAAGTGTGAGGACCATTCTTCCCACTGACCACAAGTGGAAGGACCATTCTTCCCAATGGCCACAAGTGTAAGGACCATTCTTCCCAATGACCACAAGTGTAAGGACCATTCTTCCCACTGACCACAAGTGGAAGGACCATTCTTCCCAATGGCCACAAGTGTAAGGACCATTCTTCCCAATGACCACAAGTGTAAGGACCATTCTTCCCAATGACCACAAGTGTAAGGACCATTCTTCCCAATGTCCACAAGTGTAAGGACCATTCTTCCCAATGACCACAAGTGTGAGGACCATTCTTCCCAATGACCACAAGTGTAAGGACCATTATTCCCAATGACCACAAGTGTAAGGACCATTATTCCCAATGACCACAAGTGTGAGGACCATTCTTCCCACTGACCACGAGTGTATAGACCATTCTTCCCACTGACCACAAGTGTGAGGACCATTCTTCCCACTGACCACGAGTGTATAGACCATTCTTCCCACTGACCACAAGTGTAAGGACCATTCTTCCCAATGACCACAAGTGTGAGGACCATTCTTCCCAATGATCACGAGTGTAAGGACCATTCTTCCCAATGACCACAAGTGTGAGGACCATTCTTCCCAATGATCACGAGTGTAAGGACCATTCTTCCCAATGTCCACAAGTGGAAGGACCATTCTTCCCAATGACCATCACACTAATGTATCATGAGTTGTAGATTTCTAATTTTTATCAGGGGGTTCCCCGAGACCGGAGAACTATTTCAAGGGTTCCTCTGTGTTGAAAAGGTTGAGAAAGGCTGGCTTAGTATCTTCTGAGTCCTGTATTCTATCCTCCAACCACTAGACATAGATAGAACCACAGCCCACAGCTGGCCTCAAAGACATCGGACACCATCCACCATTCTCCGACTCCGCCCACAAACTAGACAAACTATGTGCACTGCCGAAAAATGTGTTTATTTTCCTTTTCGTTTCATTTGCTTCTTTTTTTTATATATATTTTTTTCTTTATCCGATCACTCGTTATGATCGGCATTCGTTACTTCAGGATTATGCGGAACTTCGGATGCATTCGTATTCCTTACATCTCATTCGTTTAGATGCGGCATTCGTTACTTCTGATAATTCGTCATTTCCGATACATCTGCATTCATTACGTTCCCTAATGCCCGCGTACACACGATCGGAATTTTCGGGCCAGCAAGAGACCGATGAGAGCTTTTCATCGGAAAAATTGCGATCGTGTGTACGCTCCACTGGAATTTAGCCGGCCGAATTCCTGCCAGCAAAAATTTGAGAGCATGTTCTCAATTTTTCAGGCGGAAAAAAACTTCCTATCGGAGATTCCGATCGCGTGTGTACGCAATTCCGACGCGCAAAAAATCACGCATGCTCAGGTTCAACTACGAGACGGGAGCTATTGGCTACTGGCTATTGAATGTCCCTTTTCTAGTCCCGGCGTAACGTGTTGTACGTCACGGCGTTCTCGGCGGTCGGAATTTGGTGTGACCGTTTGTAGGCATTTTTCCGACTAAAATTTCCGATCGTGTGTACGCGGCATAACAGGTACTTTAGCCAACTTTGAAATGAAGTTCCAATACCTATAATTTAAATAGTTTATAATAATAAATAAAAAAATGAATTTTTAATTATAATAATAATAATAAAAAGTATAATAATAGTTAATTTAATTATAATAGAAAATACAAAAAAAAACTAAAAATTATCCGAATGTAATCTAATTATTTTTTTTTGCTGTTTTGGATTTTCGTTCTTTCTGAAAATTTGTTTTCGTATTCATTCCTCAAAAGAGTCTTTCACTCATTTGGATGCAACCGCTGTGCCCATCAAATGCAGCCGCTGTGCCCATCAAATGCAGCCGCTGTGCCCATCAAATGCAGCCGCTGTGCCCATCAAATGCAGCCACTTTGCCATCATACTCCGCCATTGTGCCCATGAAACAAAGCCACTGTGCCTATCAATTTCAGCCACTGTGCCCATCAATTACAGCCACTGTGCCATTAAATGCAGCCACAGTAACCCCCCACACCCCCTGCTCGCTGTCTGACCAGCACTTACCCTATCTTTGTGGCAGGTCAGGCAGCGGGTGATAGCGGCGAGCTGTGGGCCCATAAAATTCAGCCACTGTGCCCATCAATTGCAGCCATTGTGCCCATCAATTTCAGCCACTGTGCCATTTAATGCAGCCACTGTGCCCATCAATTTTAGCCACTGTGCCCATCAATTGCAGCCACTGTGCCAATAAATGCAGCCACAGTGCCCATCAAATGGAGCCACCATCACCCACCCACATGCTCACTGCCTGACCAGTACTTACCCTATCTTTGTGGCAGGTCAGACAGCGGATGGTGGCGGTGAGCTGTGGGCCCATCTAATGCAGCCACTGCGCCCATCAATTGTAGCCACTGCGCCCATCAATTGCAGCCACTGTGCCCATCAATTGCAGCCACTGTGCCCATCAATTGCAGCCACTGTGCCCATCAATTGCAGCCACTGTGTCCATCAATTGCAGCCACTGTGTCCATCAATTGCAGCCACTGTGCCCATCAATTGCAGCCACTGTGTCCATCAATTGCAGCCACTGTGTCCATCAATTGCAGCCACTGTGCCCATCAATTGCAGCCACTGTGTCCATCAATTGCAGCCACTGCGCCCATCAATTGCAGCCACTGCGCCCATCAATTGCAGCCACTGTGTCCATCAATTGCAGCCACTGTGCCCATCAATTGCAGCCACTGTGTCCATCAATTGCAGCCACTGTGCCCATCAATTGCAGCCACTGTGTCCATCAATTGCAGCCACTGTGCCCATCAATTGCAGCCACTGTGTCCATCAATTGCAGCCACTGTGCCCATCAATTGCAGCCACTGTGCCCATCAATTGCAGCCACTGCGCCCATCAATTGCAGCCACTGTGCCCATCAATTGCAGCCACTGTGTCCATCAATTGCAGCCACTGTGTCCATCAATTGCAGCCACTGTGTCCATCAATTGCAGCCACTGTGCCCATCAATTGCAGCCACTGTGCCCATCAAATGGAGCCACCATCACCCCACTGCCCGCCCACCTGCTCGCTGCCTGACCAGCACCTACCCCATCTTTGTGGCAGGTCAGGCAGCGGGTGATGGCGGCGAGCTGTGGGACGGGCAGTGGGTCAGGCAGCGGTGAGCTGTGTCCTCCACGCGTCTCTTCTTTCTTCCTGCTAGGTGTCCGATAGGAGCGCCTGTCCTTTCAGCCAATCGGGTGACGGGTATTAGACCCGTGTTTCCTGATTGGCGGAGAGGTGGTTCAGTGTTGGAAAAGCGAATATTCATTTGCTTTTCTAACACACCTGGGTGTGTTCACAGCACAGTGCTCTGAGTCCACTCTATTTTGAAGCCTATCAAAGCCTATGGCTCTAATCAGGTGCTTCCAAAAAAAAAAAAAAAAAACACCCCCGCCGCTGTAATTAAGGAACCCTGCATCCTAAAAGGGGCCCGACTCACGAATAGGGGGTGGCCGTGGCGGCCATCGATACAATGCATGAATCTATCTATTATACATATAGTGGAAGGGCGTGGCAGAGGGGGGGCGGCGCCCATGCACCCTTAATGGACGGGCCGCCACCAGAGAGCAGAGCTGTGGGAGGGGTCCCAGCAGGCTCCACCCACCACAGGAAACTACAGGAGGGGGTGGAGACCCGGCCAAGAAAAGGTCTCCCCCTACGGGATAAGTGCAGTATTTACACATTCACACGTTCTATCGGGGTTGGGCACCCATCCATTGGAAATAGTGGCTCTGTACCCACGGGCCACTTCTCAGTACTACTGATACCGTATTGAATACACCTATAGCGGGAATCTGCGACTATTTACCGCTGTGTGTGTGTGATTTATATTCTAAAATACTTCTACATGACCGTTGCATATGAGCACCTACCCATTTTTTTGTCCTGATGAAGCTAATATTGTTAGCGAAACGCGTCGAGCAGCAGGTTTTTGGAGGCATTCGTGGATCAGAATTTTTTTTTTTCCCTCCTACTTTGACACATTATGACATCATTTTCTGTACCTTATATCCAGCCCTCTGCAACTGCCTCATTGGGTAACTGTGTCCATACCGCGTGTTGTTTGTATGTTGGTTATGTATGTTTTTTTTATGTTTTTATTTTTTTTTATTTTAATAATGCTGTAATAAAATGTATAGTTTAAGCTCCAAGTCCAGTGACTGTACCTGGGTTGTGATGATGTCATCAGTCTGCTGCAGGCAGGGGGAAGCATTTCCTCGGTCTCCTCTCCCCGGCAGGGATCGCACTGCAACATTGTAACTTTGTAGTAAGCTGCAAATAGGTTACATTTTTTTGCTGTCTCTAAAATTAGATATAAAAAAAAAAAAAATGAGGTGGAAAGAAATTGAGGGAAGCGGTTGGAAGAATATGGCGGGTGGCTTGTAGTGCCGATGCGGCACGTTGTGCAGGATTTTGTTGCCGCGGTGCGGGAAATCCTGGTATCAGGCGGTACCACGGCCGCCGATGACAATGGCTCTGCTGTGTCTATTGAAGGCTGAATCTCTCGTCTGTTCGCTTTTCATACTCCGCTGTTGATGGTGCGTGGAAAGGAGTACTCGCAATCATCGCCTTCCAGTCATGGGGGGGTGGGGGGGGGGGGGGCGCTGAGCAGCAGATTAAAGTTTTCAGGGAAAAAAAAAAGTACCCCTGAAAGCAGTTCGGGGGGCAAAGTTTTGGTTGATTTCCTTGAAATATTCTTTCTCCTCCGAGAAGACAATGACATCATCACCGGGCCTCTGTGTTTCTCTATGCAGTGCAGTCAGATCGTGGCTTTGTTGGGGGGGGGGGGGGGGGCGGGGTGCTCTACAGGCCTTGGAGACATCCCAGCGCCCTCCCTGCCTTACCCTACGTTTTTTTTTAGTGCATTTTCGCAGTTTGCAGAAACGCACTGCAGTCCATTTAACATGGTTTCCTATGGTACTGGTTCGCATCTATGCGTTCTGCGGCCGATGCGTTTTTGGAAAGGGGCAGGGACTTTTTTTAGCCCCCACCCCCTGCGCGTGATTTGCAGCTAACAGACTTCAGTGAAGCTGAACTGGGCAAAAACCGCAGAAAAACCGCAGAAAAACCGCAGAAAAACCGGCTCCTGTGTTTTTATTACATTTCACTGCTTTTTTGGTGAATGGGTAGGGGTCCGATGTACCCCGATACCCACATAGGGGGGGGGGATCTGGGGGCCCCCTTCTTAAAGAGGGGCTTCTAGATTCCGATAAGACCCCCCACCCGCAGCCCCTGACAACCACCTGCTAGGGTTGTCGGGAAGAGGCCCTTGTCCCCATCAACATGGGGGGGCAAAGTACCCATCCCCCCCTACCCCCCCATGTTGAGGGCATGCTGTCTGGTATGGTTCAGGTGGGGGGGGGGGCTCGCTCATCTCCTCCCTTTCCTGACCTGCCGGGCGGCACATTTGGATAAGGGTCTAGTACGGACCTGGGGGGGGGCAACGCCATTTTTTTTAAACCTGAGGGGTCTAGTATGGACCTGGGGGGGCCACGCCATTTTTTTTAAACCTGAGGGGCCTGGTATGGACCTGGGGGGGCCACGCCATTTTTTTTTTAACCTGAAGGGCCTAGTACGGACCTGGGGGGGCCACGCCATTTTTTTTAAACCTGAGGGGCCTAGTACGGACCTGGGGGGGGGGCACGTCATTTTTTTTAAACCTGAAGGGCCTAGTACGGACCTGGGGGGGCCCACGCCATTTTTTTTTAAACCTGAGGGGCCTAGTATGAACCTGGGGGGGGCCACGCCATTTTTTTAAACCTGAAGGGCCTAGTATGGACCTGGGGGGGGGGCACGCCATTTTTTTTTAAACCTGAAGGGTCTAGTATGGACCTGGGGGGGCCACGCCATTTTTTTTTAAACCTGAAGGGCCTAGTACGGACCTGGGGGGGCCACGCCATTTTTTTTAAACCTGAGGGGTCTAGAATGAACCGGGGGGGGGGGGGGGGCACACCATTTTTTTAAACCTGAGGGGCCTAGTACGGACCTGGGGGGGCCACGCCATTTTTTTTTAAACCTGAAGGGTCTAGTACGGACCTGGGGGGGGGCACACCATTTTTTTAAACCTGAAGGGCCTAGTATGGACCTGGGGGGGCCACGCCATTTTTTTTTAAACCTGAAGGGTCTAGTATGGACCTGGGGGGGCCACGCCATTTTTTTAAACCTGAAGGGTCTAGTATGGACCTGGGGGGGGGGGCCACGCCATTTTTTTTAAACCTGAGGGGTCTAGTATGAACCTGGGGGGGGGGGTACACCATTTTTTTAAACCTGGGGGGCCTGGTATGGACCTGGGGGGGCCACGCCATTTTTTTTTTAACCTGAAGGGCCTAGTACGGACCTGGGGGGGCCACGCCATTTTTTTTAAACCTGAGGGGCCTAGTATGAACCTGGGGGGGGCACACCATTTTTTTTTAAACCTGAAGGGCCTAGTACGGACCTGGGGGGGCCACGCCATTTTTTTTTAAACCTGAGGGGTCTAGAATGAACCGGGGGGGGGGGGGGGGCACACCATTTTTTTAAACCTGAAGGGCCTAGTATGGACCTGGGGGGGCCACGCCATTTTTTTTTAAACCTGAAGGGTCTAGTATGGACCTGGGGGGGGGGCACGCCATTTTTTTAAACCTGAAGGGTCTAGTACGGACCTGGGGGGGGGGGCCACGCCATTTTTTTTTAAACCTGAGGGGTCTAGTATGGACCTGGGGGGGGGGGCCACGCCATTTTTTTTTGCGAATTTTCTTTGCCGGCAGATTTAGGGTCGTGGGAAATTTGGGCGTTTTTGGTTCTCACCAAAGGGTCCCCCACGCAAGTCAATGGAGAAATCCGGTTCCCGGTGGTTTTCGGGTTAATAACTTTCCGGCACCCCAAATTTTTTTATTTTTTTTTCACTTTGGGCGGGGAAGCCTGGTGACTCATCGGTTGCTAAGGACGCGGCGGTCAGCTTCCCAGCCCCCTCCTTAGCAACCAGCTATATACAGTGCGTTTTGCAGTGCGTTTAAAAGAGAAAAAAAAATCCTTAAAAAGCAAAATGCGTGAAAACTGCATGCAAAAAAACGCATAAAAAAAACGCCGCTTTAAAAATGCAAAACGCACTGAAAAAACGCGCCCGGAAAAAACGCGCTCCCGCGCACGCAGCCGCATAGACGTGAACCTAGACTTGGCGGAGCGGTGGGCCGGCCACTTGGGAGGAGTTCTGCAAGTATCAAATCACCTTGATAGGTGGGTGTCGGTCTGGAGGGGTGGGCGGTCCTAGGCAGGGACGATATAACGCCTACGATGTGAGGCGGAGTCTTCCTGATTGAAGGAACTAAGATGAATGAAAGGGGCGGGCCAGAGGTGTTTAGGCTGGGAGGGGGAAAGGGGCTAGATGATGCCGGACGTCCTTCAGCCCAGACAGGAGGCAGGCGCTTTCTGATGACCTCATCTCAGCCTAGGCAAAGTCACTGGCGGGAGCTTCTTGATGTCATATATATATATATTGGAATGTAAAGTGCTGGCGGAGATGTAATGCTGCTCTGTTGTCTTCCTGTGTGTAGCTCTGCGGACTGTGAGCGGCACGGCGGGCGGGATGCAGAACGGGAGGCTCCGGCTGTACTGCCCCTTCTCTTCCTCTCTCCTCATTCGATGGCTGACACTTCCTCTGGCTGGAGTCATCCAGGTAAGTGCTCTTCCTCCCCCCCGCCTCTCTATAACGACCGACAGACAGCCGGCTGGTCCTCAGACTCAGAGACAAAGATCGTTTTATTGTATTTCACAATCGTCCCGTCACAGCTGAGGGACTCAACATTGTTTGTAAACATTGATCAGACAGGGAGGTAGAGGGATACAAAGTAACAGTGTTTAAAAACATGGCATCTATCTCCTGCCTGAACAAAGTAACCTTGTTTATAAACATTGTTCAGACGGGAGATAGAAAGATACAAAATAACAGTGTTTATAAACATTGATCAGATGAGAGATAGAGAGGTACAAAGTACCAGTGTTTATAAACATTGATCAGACAGGAGATAGAGAGATACAATTTTTATAAACAAGGTTACTTTCTATATTTCTATCTCCCATCTGAACAAAGTAACCTTGTTTATAAACATTGTTCAGACGGGAGATAGAAAGATACAAAATAACAGTATTTATAAACACTGATCAGACGGGAGATAGATATATAGTAACAGTGTTTATAAACATTGATCATACAGAAGGTAGAACAATACAAAGTAACATTGTTTATAAACATTGATCAGACAAGAGATAGAGAGATACAAAGTAACCTTGTTTATAAACATTGATCATACAAGAGATAGAGAGATACAAAGTAACCTTGTTTATAAACATTGATCATACAAGAGATAGAGAGATACAAAGTAACCTTGTTTATAAACATTGATCAGACAAGAGATAGAGAGATACAAAGTAACCTTGTTTATAAACATTGATCAGACAAGAGATAGAGAGATACAAAGTAACCTTGTTTATAAACATTGATCAGACAAGAGATAGAGATATACAAAGTAACCTTGTTTATAAACATTGATCAGACAGGAGATAGAGATATACAAAGTAACCTTGTTTATAAACATTGAATCTCTCTATCTCCCATCTGAACAAAGTAACCTTGTTTATAAACATTGTTCAGACGGGAGATAGAAAGATACAAAATAACAGTATTTATAAACATTGATCAGACGGGAGATAGATACATAGTAACAGTGTTTATAAACATTGATCATACAGAAGGTAGAACAATACAAAGTAACATTGTTTATAAACATTGATCAGATGGGAGATAGAGAGATGCAAAGTAACAGTGTTTATAAACATTGATCAGACAAGAGATAGAGATATACAAAGTAACCTTGTTTATAAACATTGAATCTCGCTATCTCCCATCTGAACAAAGTAACCTTGTTTATAACATTGTTTATACGGAAGATAGAAAGATACAAAATAAGTCTTTATAAACATAGAAAGATAGAAAATAACAGTGAGAGAGATACAAATAACAGTGTTTATAAACAATGATCAGACAGGAGATGAGAGATACAAAGTAGCATTGTTTATAAACATTGATCAGGCAGGAGATAAAGCAATACAAAGTAAAGTATCAGTATTTATGAACATTGATCAGACAAGCGGTAGAGAGATACAAAGTCACACTGTTTATAAATATTGATCGGAGGAGAGATAAAGAGATACAAAGTAACATTGTTTATAAACGTTGATCAGACAGGAGATAGAGAGATACAATGTTTATAAACAAGGTTACTTTCTATATTTTTATCTCCCATCTGAACAAAGTAACATTCTTTATAAACATTGTTCAGACGGGAGATAGATACATAGTAACAGTGTTTATAAACATTGATCATACAGAAGGTAGAACAATACAAAGTAACATTGTTTATAAACATTGATCAGATGGGAGATAGAGAGATGCAAAGTAAGAGTGTTTATAAACATTGATCAGACAAGAGATAGAGATATACAAAGTAACCTTGTTTATAAACATTGTATCTCTCTATCTCCCATCTGAACAAAGTAACCTTGTTTATAAACGATGTTCAGACGGGAGATAGAAAGATACAAAATAACAGTATTTATAAACACTGATCAGACGGGAGATAGATAAATAGTAACAGTGTTTATAAACATTGATCATAGAGAAGGTAGAACAATACAAAGTAACATTGTTTATAAACATTGATCAAATGGGAGATAAAAAGTAACCTTGTTTATAAACATTGTATCTCTCTATCTCCCATCTGAACAAAGTAACCTTGTTTATAAACATTGTTCAGATAGGAGATAGAAAGATACAAAATAACAGTCTTTATAAACATTGAAACATACAAAATAACAGTGTTTATAAACATCGATCAGATGGGAGATAGAGAGATACAAAGTAACAGTGTTTATAAACATTGATCAGACAGGAGATAGAGATATACAAAGTAACCTTGTTTATAAACATTGTATCTCTCTATCTCCCATCTGAACAAAGTAACCTTGTTGATAAATATTGTTCAGATGGGAGATAGAAAGATACAAAATAATAGTATTTATAAACATTGACTTACAGGAGGTAGAACAATACAAAGTAACATTGTTTATAAACATTGATCAGACAGGAGATAAAGCGATACAAATTAACAGGGTTTATAAACATTGATCATACAGGAAGTAGAACAATACAAAGTAACATTGTTTATAAACGTTGATCAGATGAGAGATAAAGAGATACAAAGTAACATTGTTTATAAACGTTGATCAGATGGGAGATAAAGAGATACAAAGTAATATTGTTACTTTTGTATCTATTTTGTTTTGTGGATCTGCAGATTGAGGGATGATCTCCTATCTGCAGAGATTTGATTTCATTTGTAAATCATTTTGCAAAGGTGAAAAGCGCGACATCACCGCCTCACCTCTCCACCTCCTCCAATCAGAGAATCCTTTGTCCAGGAAACACAAAGCGTTCTCTGAACGGCACCAATCCCGAGCGGCCGACTTCCCCTTCAGAATGTATGGGGGGGGGGGGGGTCCGGGAAGTGAGGGGAGAGGGCTGTAGTAATGGTGTCACCCCTGTCGGGGGGGGGGGGGGCTGCTGGGGCAAAACACTCCCTACAGTTCCCTGCAGCCGTTTCCAGAGGCCGGAAGGCGGAGCTCCTTCCCCAATATATCTATAAAAAGCCCCCGACCAAAGACCTGAGAGGCCAAAATCTTTTGTTGGCGATTTTCTTTCAAGACGATATAAAACAGCCCCGACGCGTTTCTCTGGGAAGACGGATCTCCTCCTCCTCCTCCTCCCCCTTCAGGGCTCAGACAGGAAATCCTCAGTTTTGCAAGACAAGCAACATTTTTTAAATACATTTTGACTCGATATACAAGCAGCGTCACAACTGAGTATAAAAGAGAAGAGAGGAGGGCGCCTCTAAGTGTAGCAATATTGTTACATTTAATGAATTTACATTTAGAAACACATCGCTACACTTAGAGGCGCCCTCCTCTCTTCTCTTTTATACTCTGGAGCTCCTGCTGGATTTTGCTTCTGATCCCCCCCTTGCGGAGGCTTCCATTTGTAGACGGACATTTTATGGTTACACAACCAATCACATCGCTAGAATCTTTTTTTATATGGACCATAAACTGAAGGCTTTACGAATAAATGGCTGTAGAACGAATCATTTGAGTTTCCATGGCCCCTTTCACACTGGGGCATTTTTCAGGCGTTTTTCAGGCGCTTTAGGCTACTTTCACACTGGGGCGTTGCGTGCGCTGGCGGTAAAGCGGCGCTATATTTAGCGGCGCTACGCGGCCGCTACCGGGGCAGTTTTAACCCCCCCCCCCCCGTTAGTGGCCGAAAAAGGGTTAAAACCTCTACAGCATCACTTTGCAGGCGGGGTGTTGCAGCGCTCCCCTATTGTTTTCAATGGGAAGGGGGCGCTTTAGGAGCGGTAAATACACGGCTCGTACAGCGCCCCAAAGATGCGGCTTGCGGGACTTTTTTTGACCGCCCTGCAAGCGCACGGGGGCTTTCACACTGGAGACGCAGCGGCGGCTCTCTCAGGGCGCTTTGCAGGCGATATTTTTAGCACTTTAGCGCCTGCAAAGTGCCTCAGTGTGAAAACAGCCTAAGCGTTAAAAAAAAAAAAAAAAAAGCGCCTGTAAAGCGCTTGAAAGAAGCCTCGCCTGCAATCCCAATTGAAAGCCCCGAGTGCTTTAAGAGCCCCTTTCACACTGGCAGCGCCCTGAAAAACGCTCGTAAAGCGCCACTTATACTAGCTGCGCTTTACCAGCGTTTTTGGAGCGCTAGTAGGGTGCTTTGAACCCCCGCTAGTGGCCAATTAAAGAGTTAAAAGCGCCCACAAAGCGCCACCGCCAAAAGCGCTTTGCAGGCGTTTTGCAGGTGCTTCCCATTGATTTCAATGGGAAGGGGCGCTTTAGGAGAGGTGTATCCAGCGCTCCAAAAGCGCTGCGAAGAAGCAGGACTTTTTTGGCGCCCTGCCAGCGCAGCGCCTCAGTGTGAAAGCGCTCGGGGCTTCCACATTGGGATTGCAGATGAGGCTTCTTTCGGGCGCTTTACGACCCCTTTCACACTGGGGCGTTTTTCTGCCGTTTTTTTTAGGCGCTTTAGCGTTTAAAAAAAGCGCCTGTAAAGCGCTTGAAAGAAGCCTCAACTGCAGTCCCAACGTGAAAGCCCCGAGTGCTTTAAGAGCCCCTTTCACACTGCAGGCGCCCGAAAAATGCTCATAAAGCGCCGCTTAAACTAGCTGCGCTTTACCAGCGTTTTTCGAGCGCTAGTGGGCCAAATAAAGGGTTAAAAGCGTCCACAAAACGCCGCTGCCAAAATCGCTTTGAAGGCGTTTCCCATTGATTTGAATGGGAAGGGGCGCTTTAGGCGCCGTGTATTCACTGCTCCAAAAACGCTGCGAAGAAGCTGCTTGCAGGACTTTTTTTGGCGCCCTGCCAGCGCCGCACCTCGGTGTGAGAGCGCTCGGGGCTTCCACATTGGGATTGCAGATGAGGCTTCTTTCAGGCGCTTTACAGGCGCTTTTTTTTAACGCTAAAGTGTCCGAAAAATCGCCCCAGTGTGAAAGGGGTCTTATGAGGAAATTCGCTTTGATATACAAGCGCTTTGGATTACAAGCGTGTTTCTGGAACGAATTGCGCTCACAATCCAAGGAATTACTGTACGACCCCTTTCACACTGGGGCGTTTTTCAGGCACTTTAGCGTTAAAAAAAAGCGCCTGAAAAGAAGCCTCATCTGCAATCCTAATGTGAAAGCAACGAGTGCTTTAAGACCCCTTTCACACTGCAAGCGCACGAAAAACGCTCATAAAGCGCCGCTTAAACTAGCGCCGCTTTACCAGCGTTTTTCGAACGCTAGTGGGGCGCTTTTAACCCCCGCTAGTGGCCAAATAAAGGGTTAAACGCGCCCCCAAAGCGCCGCCGCCAAAAGCGCTTTGCAGGCGCTTCCCATTGATTTCTATGGGAAGGAGCGCGTTAGGAGTGGTGTATCCACCGCTACAAAAGCGCTGCGAAGAAGCTGCTTGCAGGACTTTTTTTTTAGCGCCCTGCCAGCGCAGCGCCTCCGTGTGAAAGCACTCGGGGCTTTCACATTGGGATTGCAGTTGAGGCTTCTTTCAGGCGCTTTACGACCCCTTTCACACTGGGGCGTTTTTCAGGCGGTTTAGCATTAAAAAAGCGCATGTAAAACGCCTGAAAGAAGCCTCACCTGCAATCCCAATGTGAAAGCCCCGAGTGCTTTCACACTGAGGCGCGGCGCTGGCAGGGCGCTAAAAAAAAAGTCCTGCAAGCAGCTTCTTCGCAGCGCTTTTGGAGCGGTGAATACAGCTCTCCTAAAGCGCCCCTTCCCATTTAAATCAATGGGAAACGCCTGCAAAGCGCTTTTGGCGGCGGCGCTTTGTGGGCGCTTTTAACCCTTTAATTGGCCACTAGCGGGGGTTAAAAGCGCCCCACTAGCGCTCGAAAAACGCCAGCAAATCACGCTTTATGAGCGTTTTTCGGGGGGCGCTGGCAGTGTGAAAGGGGCTCTTAACCACTTAAGCTCCCGGACCATTTTGCAGCTAAAGGACCAGGCCCCCTTTTTGCGATTCTGCGCTGCGTCGCTTTAACTGACAATTGCGCGGTCGTGCGGCGTGGCTCCCAAACAAAATCTGCGTCCTTTTTTCCCCACAAATAGAGCTTTCTTTTGGTGGTATTTGATCGCCCCTGCGGTTTTTGATTTTTTGCGCTATAAACAAAAGTAGAGCGACAATTTTGAAAAAAAAAAACGCATTATTTTTTTTACTTTTTGCTATAATAAATATCCCCCAAAAATATATAAAAAAAAAACTTTTTTTCACCCTCTGTTTAGGCCGATACGTATTTTTGTTAAAAAAAAAATCGCAATAAGCGTTTATTGATTGGTTTGCGCAAAAGTTATAGCGTTTGCAAAATAGGGGATAGTTTTATGGCATTTTTTATTAATAATTTTTTTTTTTTTTTTACTAGTAATGGCGGCGATCAGCGATATTTATCGTGACTGCGACATTATGGCGGACACATCGGACACTTTTGACACATTTTTTTTACCGCTAAAGCGCATGAAAAACGCCTAAAAAAAACGCCCCAGTGTTAAAGGGGTCTTATGGGGAAATTTGCTTCAATATGCAAGCGCTTTGGATTACAAGCGTGTTTCTGGAACGAATTGCGCTCGCAATCCGAGGAATTACCGTATTTGCGATTAGAGGACTCAAAATAGCACAAAAATCACAATGCAAAAAACAAAAAACAAAAAAAAAAGCAGCAACAGCAAGAGCGTGCGCCAATCATTGGAGGCGGCCAAGCAATCAGCATTTTCAAGAGAAAGGAGGTCGGTGAGAACAGCAATGCCGGATCACCCAGCCCCCGGCACTTCTCTCTCCTCCCTCATTCAGACTAGTTTTTTTCTTTCTGCTTCGGTAAGAACCGTTTGCTCTTTCCCCGGCCGCTCGATCGCTGAGCAGTCAATGTTTAACTAAGGAGATTTGATCTTTATCTGTGTATATAAAACGGGCTTCAATGAAAACTCGTCTATTTTTATCCTCCGTCCTCTTTTTTTATTATTATTATTATTATACGCCGACTCCATAAATGGTATAATTCCCGCGCCGGCAATTAAGTGTGGATAATTGGCTCCGCACCGCAGCCCTGCGCCCGTTACAGACAGATTCCCAGCGCGGCTCAGCCCATAGATTGTCATTAAACACCGCTATCATCTAATATTAATGACCTTTCATTTTATAGAACATTCTTTTCATTATGATCCAGTTTACGCCATCGGCTTGTAAGCGCCGACACGTCTGTGGCCGGACCGGTCCGGGCCTTCTCGCAAAAAAAAAAAAAAAACACAGTTCGCTGTCTTATATTAGGAGGGGCGAGCTTCGGCTTTGGGAACGAGTTATTTGGGTAGGGCTGCAGCCAACTGCATACTGGAACTGCTGCAAAACAAGCAGTGAGGCCGGTGTCCGGGGGGGGCTAGAAAATAAGAGAACAGTCCAATCTTACTATATTATAGTTATTATTGTCTGTGTTCTGTTTTACTAGTTTATAAAGAGTAATATGGCTGGTGCTTGATATGTATTGGTGAGTGTTCCCATCACCATGTTGCATTTCTAAGCATCTATTGCTCAGGTCACATACTTACAATGCAACTTATTTAATGCAACTTGGTTATAGTCACATAGTTGCATGGTTGTGTTGCAGTATAGTCACATAGTTGCATGGTTGCATTGCAGTATAGTTACATAGTTGCATGGTTGCATTGTAGTATAGTCACATAGTTGCATGGTTGCATTGCAGTATAGTTACATGGTTGTGTTGCAGTATAGTCACATAGTTGCATGGTTGCATTGCAGTATAGTTACATAGTTGCATGGTTGCGTTGCAGTATAGTAACATAGTTGCATGGTTGCATTGCAGTATAGTTACATGGTTGTGTTGCAGTATAGTCACATAGTTGCATGGTTGCATTGCAGTATAGTTACATGGTTGTGTTGCAGTATAGTCACATAGTTGCATGGTTGCATTGCAGTATAGTCACATAGTTGCATGGTTGCATTGCAGTATAGTTACATAGTTGCATGGTTGCATTGTAGTATAGTCACATAGTTGCATTGCAGTATAGTTACATGGTTGCATTGCAGTAACGTTACATAGTTGCATGGTTGCGTTGCAGTATAGTCACATAGTTGCATGGTTGTGTTGCAGTATAGTCACATAGTTGCATGGTTGCATTGCAGTATAGTTACATGGTTGTGTTGCAGTATAGTCACATAGTTGCATGGTTGCATTGCAGTATAGTTACATGGTTGTGTTGCAGTATAGTCACATAGTTGCATGGTTGCATTGCAGTATAGTCACATAGTTGCATGGTTGCATTGCAGTACAGTTACATAGTTGCATGGTTGCATTGTAGTATAGTCACATAGTTGCATGGTTGCATTGCAGTATAGTGACATAGTTGCATGGTTGCATTGCAGTATAGTCACATAGTTGCATTGCAGTATAGTCACATAGTTGCATGGTTGCATTGCAGTATACTCACATAGTTGCATAGTTGCATGGTTGCATTGCAGTATACTCACATAGTTGCATAGTTGCATGGTTGCATTGCAGTATAGTCACATAGTTGCATAGTTGCATTGCAGTATAGTCACATAGTTGCATTGCAGTATAGTCACATAGTTGCATGGTTGCATTGCAGTATAGTCACATAGTTGCATTGCAGTATACTCACATAGTTGCATAGTTGCATGGTTGCATTGCAGTATAGTCACATAGTTGCATGGTTGCATTGCAGTATAGTCACATAGTTGCATTGCAGTATAGTCACATAGTTGCATAGTTGCATTGCAGTATAGTCACATAGTTGCATTGCAGTATAGTCACATAGTTGCATGGTTGCATTTGGTGTATAGTTACATAGTTGCATTGTAGTATAGTCACATAGTTGCATTGTAGTATAGTCACATAGTTGCATGGTTGCATTTGGTGTATAGTTACATAGTTGCATGGTTGCATTTGGTGTATAGTCACATAGTTGCATGGTTGCATTGTAGTATAGTTACATAGTTGCATGGTTGCATTTGGTGTATAGTCACATAGTTGCATGGTTGCATTGTAGTATAGTTACATAGTTGCATGGTTGCATTTGGTGTATAGTCACATAGTTGCATTGTAGTATAGTCACATAGTTGCATGGTTGCATTGTAGTATAGTTACATAGTTGCATGGTTGCATTTGGTGTATAGTCACATAGTTGCATGGTTGCATTGTAGTATAGTTACATAGTTGCATGGTTGCATTTGGTGTATAGTCACATAGTTGCATGGTTGCATTGTAGTATAGTTACATGGTTGCATGGTTGCACCCACTGGTCGTCCCACCGAATCAAACCGCTGATCACCCCACCTAGTTCGGTGTGCACACTTTTATTTTAACACTCATATGCCCTTTACACACGGTCGGAAATCCCGATGAAAAAAGTTTCGAGAGCTGGGTCTAAAATTTTCCAACAACAAAATCCGATCGGACTTTTTCGAATCGTTTGTTGAGAATTCTGACGGACAAAGTGCCACAACGAGACCAAAGCTATTGGCTACTGGCTTCTACGTAGTCCCGTCGTGCACAACGAACGTCACCACGTTCCGAACGATCGGATTTTCCGACTACTTTGTCTGACTGTGTGTATGCAACACAAGTTTCGGCCGGAAAAAAAAAATCAGTGTATGGGGCAATAGACCTTAATATATATAAAAAGTCATCAGTGCTTTCAATAGTTAACAGTAAGGCCCCTTTCACACCGGGGCGATGGGTGCGTCAGCAGTAAAGCGCTGCTGTTTTTAGTGGCGCTTTACCATCAAATTTGCGGTGCTATTCGGCCGCTAGCGGGTGCTTTTACCCCCCCCCGCTAGAAACCGAGAAAGGGTTAAATCCACCGCAAAATGCTGCTGGCGGTATAGCCTCGCTGCCCCATTCATTTTAATGGGCAGGAGCGGTGGTATACACACCGCTCCTTCAACGCTCCAAAGATGGACTTTTTTTTTCTTGGGTGTCCGCGGGGGATCTCGGCCCGCCTCCCTCTGCACTAATCGTAGCCATGGAAGACAGCTCAGGCAGGCCATTGAAGCGGGTGTCAGCGGGGCGTCTCGGCCCTCCTCCTTCTGCACTAACCATACGTGGAAGGCAGCTCAGGCGGGCCATTGAAGCGGGTATCAGCGGGTGATCTCGGCTCTCTCCCCCCCCCCTCCCTCCCTCTGCAGTGCTCGGGGCGGGGGAAGACAGCTCAGGCAGGTTATGGAAGAAGGTATTCGCACTGTTGCATTGCAGACCTTTTGCATTATGTCATCCTGTGATACAGGGGATTCTGTCATTTTGCAACCACTAGGAAGATAGCGCATTGCATGGCAAGCCCTACCCCGAAAATAAGCCCTAGTGTGTTTTTGGCTGACAAAATTAATATAAGACCCGGGCTTATTTTCGGGGAAACACGGTAGTTGGTGACCAAGGTTTGCAGACATCTCAGGAGGCATTTTGGTCCATTCTTCTTTACGGTTCTCATTGCCCATGATGCTGACACCGCTCTAGTGGAATGAGCATTCACCTCAGAAGGAGGCTCCATGTTCTTCACCCTGTAAGCTTTTTGTATCAACTTGACAACCCAGGATGCCAAGGCTCTGCTGGAAGCTTCCTCTCCTTTGTTTCTGCCACACGAGACGATAAACAACCTTTCAGAGTTCCTGAATTTTGCCGTAGCTTCCAAGCAGGCCATGAGGACCCTGGATATAGCCAACTCATGAGAGGAGCCTAATTCGGAGTCAGAAAAAAACTGGTAATGCCCATGGCTCCATTAGATGTGCTGGCGTGGTGACCTTGGGTGTGAATCCTCGGAGAGGGCGAAGCTCTACCCTGTCTGGAAAAAAAAAAGAGATACGCTCATCCCCTATGCCCAATGAATGGAGTTCTGAGATTCTTCTACCAGATGTGATGGGCAGAAGAAATGTTGTTTTTAGGGTTAGATTCCAGATTGAATTTTCAAACTGGCTGGATAAGACTTCTAGTATTCACGGAAGATCTCACTTAGGAAAGGGGCGCCAGACAGGTGGGCGGATCTTCAGTACCTCTCTGAGAAACGTGACCACTAGGGGATCTTCTGCCCATTTTGTATTGCTGAAACTTGCACCTTAAGGGAGCTCTGGCTGAGCCCCAACTCGAGACCGGTCTGAAGGAACCCTAAGACATCAGAAGTAGAAGGAGATACCGGATCAAACCCTTTTCCTGTAGCATAGGACAAGAACTTGTCCCAAATCCTCGCATGTATTACGTTTGTTGTTGGTTTCCTGGCCTTAAGCAGGTGGATATGACTTCTTGGGAGCAGCCTAACGACTCAAACCTCCTCCTTTCAACTTCCATATTCGAAGATCCGGCTTTTGTGGGTCTGGATGAGTTGGCATGCCTTGGGTCAATAGTTGCGGGAAGGGATGAATTCTGATAGGGGGACTCACACTGAGGTGCATGGCTAGCAGGAACCATGGTCTCTTTGGTCAGCAGCCCGAGGAGAAATTTGGAGATGAGTGGGTGAGGAGGAAAGGCGTAGGCCGTCGTGAAGTTCCAAGGACATGACAACAATTCCACTCCCTCTGCCTGTGTATGTGGAAGGCGAGAGAAGAATCTCCTGAGTTTAGTATTCTCCTGGGTAGAAAAAAGATCCACCTGCGGGGGTTTGGCATAGTTTGGAAATTTGGTTGAACACATGGGGGCAAAGTGTCCGCTCGTTGTTGTTCCCAAACTTCCTCGATAGGATGTCTACTTCCGTGTTCATTTTGCCTGGGAGATATATCGCTCTGAGATCTACCAGGTTTATTTCGGCCCAGATCATTATAGGTTTCACCTCCCTTAAAAGTGCTTTGCTGTGGGTGACTCCTTGTCTCTGTAGATATGAGACCGCTGCTCTGTTGTCTAGAGCAGTGATTCTCAACCAGGGTTCAGTGGAACCCTAGGGTTCCTCCAGAGGTTGTAGGGGTTCCTTCAGCATTGGGCCATTTCTGCCTCTCAGATAAGTTCCCACCGAGACCACTGAACTTTTTAGCTATCTGGAAGGAGGTCATTCTTCCCAATGACCACAAGTGTAAGGACCATTCTTCCCAATGACCACAAGCGTAAGGACCATTCTTCCCAATGACCACAAGCGTAAGGACCATTCTTCCCAATGACCACAAGCGTAAGGACCATTCTTCCCAATGACCACAAGCGTAAGGACCATTCTTCCCAATGACCACAAGCGTAAGGACCATTCTTCCCAATGACCACAAGCGTAAGGACCATTCTTCCCAATGACCACAAGCGTAAGGACCATTCTTCCCAATGACCACAAGCGTAAGGACCATTCTTCCCAATGACCACAAGCGTAAGGACCATTCTTCCCAATGACCACAAGCGTAAGGACCATTCTTCCCACTGACCACAAGTATAAGGACCATTCTTCCCAATGACCACAAGTATAAGGACCATTCTTCCCAATGACCACAAGCGTAAGGACCATTCTTCCCAATGACCACAAGCGTAAGGACCATTCTTCCCACTGACCACAAGTATAAGGACCATTCTTCCCAATGACCACAAGTATAAGGACCATTCTTCCCAATGACCACAAGTGTGAGGACCATTCTTCCCAATGACCACAAGTGTGAGGACCATTCTTCCCAATGACCACAAGTGTGAGGACCATTCTTCCCACTGACCACAAGTGTGAGGACCATTCTTCCCAATGACCACAAGTGTAAGGACCATTCTTCCCACTGACCATCACACTAATGTATCATGAGTTGTAGATTTTTCATTTTTAGCAGGGGTTCCTCTGTCTTGAAAAGGTTTAGAAAAGGCTGGTCTAGATGCAGAAGCGCCCTCCGCCACTAGATCTGGGGTGATAACGAGGTCAAGGCTAGAAATGCTGCTCTCATTTCTAGGATGTTGGATACTATCCCACTGGTGGGAAAGGACCATCTTCCCTGAATCCTGAACGCATTGCAATGGGCACCGCACCCTTGTCCTCTTGCGTCGGATGTAATTATGGTCCATGAGTGGGAACCCAAATGATGGGGCCGGGAGAGATTCTCTGGATTCATCCACCAGGGCAAGCTCCTGCTTCTGGTGTCACCAGAATTGTCTGAGATAGATGCTGCCTCCACCGTTGTGCTAGAAATCCCATCTGGAAGTGTCTCAGATGGCAGTGAGACCACGGGACTAGGGGTATACACAAGGATATCGTGCCTATAAGGCTCAGGGACTGTGAGGCTGATAAATGAGACCTCCGTATGGTCTTGGACATTGTTTGAATGATGCCCCTCATCTTCGGCTGAGGTAATACTGTGCCCCGGGCCTGTATTGAACATTGCCCCTAAGGTTACAGTGTATTGTTACCGCTCACTAGTTAGTTTCTAGAAGTTACAGCACATGATTTATGCTTGCTGATTGGTTGCTAGAGATTACTGTACATGAATACTGCTCGCTGATTGTTTTCTAGAGGTTACTGCACATCATTACTACTTACCGATTAGTTGCTAGAGGTTACAGCACATGATTTATGCTTGCTGATTGGGTGCTAGAGGTTACTGTACATCATTACTGCTTACCAATTAGTTGCTAGAGGTTACAGCACATGATTTATACTTGCTGATTGGTTGCTAGAGATTACTGTACGTTATGACTGCTTACTGGTTAGTTGCTAGAGGTTACTGCACATCATCTCCTCACTGCCTGCACACCATGGCCTGAGGATAGACAGAAAACTCCTAGAAATCCTGGGATCAGTGGCAGTGCTGGGGGGGGGTGGATATGGTCAATTTCCAGCATGCCCCTTGCCCCAGTGGGCAGCATTCAGTATAGGTCAGTGATGGCGAACCTCGGCACTCCAGATGTTTTGGAACTACATTTCCCATGATGCTCACGCACTCTGCAGTGTAGTTGAGCATCATGGGAAATGTAGTTCCAAAACATCTGGAGTGCCAAGGTTCGCCATCACTGGTATAGGTGATGGTGGATATGATCTCAGGGGGAAGATTTACATATAAATACTGCCGCTATTTACATATGAATGCCCCTGCTATTTACATATCTACATGTAAACACAGGGTCTGCGGGTGAGTCGTCTGTACACAACAATAGGGCAGAGCTGGGCAGCATTAGTAACAGAACTTCACACTGAGATATCAGGACACAGCACGGGACTAAAACCTCAAGAGACGATGGAATTTCAACTGGGATAGTTGGCAAGTATGGGGCAGCTGCTTTGGGCCCCACAATAATGACAGGGCCCAGGGCAGCTGCCCCTTTTTCCCAGCCTTAAAGACGGCCCTGCGTGCAGGGGTCGCCATTGCAAGCAGACCCCGCTGTATGCCTGCAGAGGAGGCAGCATGTAGAGGAACCAATCCCTCCATGTAGCCACTGAATGCCTGCTTCTCCTCCTCTCCCTCCCACAGACATTCAGTGGCTGCAGGAGGGAAATAGAGGGCATCTGGTATTCCACCACCGCGATGGCAGGAAGGTGGCCCGCTGCAGGGCCGTAATAAAAGGTCCCACAATGGGAGAAAAGGGCCCCAGAATCAGTAGGAAGAGCCCCGGTCAGGGGCCGGGGGGGGGGGGGCCTTCAAGGTTTCTTGCACTTGCCAAGAGTACAAATTTATGGACTAATTGATGTAATTGTGAATGGATGTAACCATTTCCTTTCCCTTCCAGATCGCTCAGGCCGAACCCCAGAGAACATGTTCCAGGTCCACCGTGGAGAATCTGCCCAGCGGATGCCAGCAGGTGTGCCAGTGTAGACCTCCGCCATTATTGCCTCCTCCACCCCCTCCTCCGCCACCTCCGAGACTCCCAGCACCTAGTGAGTACCCTGCAACTCTCAGCTTTTGTATCTGCACATATTGGCACTCACAGGCCAGCATTAGGGGCAGCTGGTGCTGCTGTATCCTAACCTGCCAAGGGTTTGCGGAACCAAAGCCTGTACTGTGTTGTTGGATCCTTCTTCTGCGGTTCTGCAATAGGTTTGAGGCTAGCTTGATAAAGAGACACAAGAGGGCGCATCCAAGTGCAGCATATTGATAATTTATCAATAAGAAAGCAAAATGGTCACTCACATGTTGTGATATAAAAAAAAAGACCGATCTTAACCTGCGTAAACGAGCAGGCGTCGCTATACTCTTCAAAAGAGGATCCCCGTTCACCTGCTCTGCCTCCTACCTAGACCCGCAGGGACATTTCGTCAAAATACGAGGCCTGTGGCAGACACAGACAGTTACCTTCTGCGCCCCTCTATGCCCCAAATGTCTGTCAGCTCCAAGGCATTCGCCCGTCTCTTTCGGTCACCCCACGGGCTAATTGGGGGAGATTTTAACCTGTCCCACGCCGCGACTTTCGATTCGCCCTGTGGCGAATCCCCAGGCTCCACAGACCCGAGCCCATAGGGACTCCGAACTCTTCCGTCAGCTCACTAGGAGACATGCTCTTTTTGACGCCTGGCGGGTTTCTCCAAGTTGCAAGTTTTATTCTGCCCCTCACCATACCCAAGTGTACATATTCGCCAGCACACCATGGATCAGCAATTATTGTCCAAAAAGCTTTAAATGAAAAAGATCACATCACAAAGGAAGGTGCAACGTTTCAGAGCCGCGCAGGACCCCTTCGTCAGGCATGTCACATGCCTGACAAAGGGATCCTGTGTGGCTCCGAAACCTTGCACCTTCCTTTGTGATGTGATCTTTTTCATTAAAACTTTTTGGACGAAACTTGCAGATCCATGGTGTGCTGGCGAATATCTACGCTTGTTTGAGGTTTCCAGGACCCGACTGGCTATCGCTGCAGCACCCACCATTTTTTGAGCCATACATACCAGGAACGTGTGTGATAGGAATATTGATCAGACCTCACCATACCCATTCACATATAGACTATTTCTTCATTAATAACAAAATGCACTGTAACTTCCGCTCTGCAACAAGTACTTCCAATCTCCTGGTCCAATCATGCTCCCGTCCTACGAACGCCTGACCTGGGCACCCCCTCCCATAGGCCGTGCAACTGACGGCTGAACTACTTTCTCCTGCAGCACCTCCCCTCCAGAGTGGAACTGGAAAATCCCCATAAACATTACTTTGCCGAGAATGACACCCCAGATATCTCCATCCCCACACTTTGGGCAGGCCATAAGGCGGTCATCCCATAGGGCAGTCATCCCATTGGGCGGTTATCCCATTGGGCGGTCATCCCATTGGGCGGTCATCCTATTGGGCGGTCATCCTATTGGGCGGTCATCCCATAAGGCGGTCATCCAATTGGGTGGTCATCCAATTGGGCGGTCATCCGATAAGGCAGTAAACCCATAGGGCGGTCATCCCATAAGGCGGTCATCCCATAAGGCGGTCATCCAATTGGGCGGTCATCCGATAAGGCAGTAAACCCATAGGGCGGTCATCCCATAAGGCGGTCATCCCATTGGGCGGTCATCCCATTGGGCGGTCATCCCATTGGGCGGTCATCCCATTGGGCGGTCATCCCATAAGGCGGTCATCCCATAAGGCGGTCATCCCATAGGGCGGTCATCCCATAGGGCGGTCATCCCATAGGGCGGCCATCCCATAGGGCGGTCATCCCATAAGGAGGTCATCCCATAGGGCGGTGATCCCATAGGGCGGTCATCCCATAAGGTGGTCATCCCATAAGGTGGTCATCCCATAGAGCGGTCATCCCATAGGGCGGTCATCCCATAGGGCGGTCATCCCATAAGGCGCTCATCCCATAGGGCGGTCACCCCATAGGGCGGTCATCCCATAAGGTGGTCATCCCATAGGGCGCTCATCCCATAGGGCGCTCATCCCATAAGGTGGTCATCCCATAGGGCGGTCATCCCATAAGGTGGTCATCCCATAGGGCAGTCATTCCATTGGGCGGTCATCCCATTGGGCGGTCATCCCATTGGGCGGTCATCCCATAAGGCGGTCATCCCATAAGGCGGTCATCCCATAAGGCGGTCATCCCATAGGGCGGTCATCCCATAGGGCGGCCATCCCATAGGGCGGTCATCCCATAAGGAGGTCATCCCATAGGGCGGTCATCCCATAGGGTGGTGATCCCATAGGGCGGTCATCCCATAGAGCGGTCATCCCATAGAGCGGTCATCCCATAGAGCGGTCATCCCATAGGGCGGTCATCCCATAGGGCGGTCATCCCATAAGGCGCTCATCCCATAGGGCGGTCACCCCATAGGGCGGTCATCCCATAAGGTGGTCATCCCATAGGGCGCTCATCCCATAGGGCGCTCATCCCATAAGGTGGTCATCCCATAGGGCGGTCATCCCATAAGGTGGTCATCCCATAGGGCGGTCATCCCATAAGGTGGTCATCCCATAGGGCAGTCATTCCATTGGGCAGTCATTCCATTGGGCGGTCATCCGGGGCCGATGTCTTGCCCTTTCTTCAGCCATGAAGTATGCTAGGGCCACCAAACTTGAAACCGAAAAGGACCTCAGGGTCCTCGAAGCCAAATTACAATCGTCCCTGTCTCTCCTTCAAGGTTTTGAGGCCTCTTTTTTAAAGCTTAAAGAGGAGGTCCACCTAAAAAAATATATATATATCAGCAGCTACAAATACTTTTAATAAATGGACACTTACCTGTTCCAGGGTCCAGCGATGTCGGCAGCCGAAGCCATCCTCGGTGAGGCAGCTTCACTTCCCGGTTCCCTACTGCGCATGCGTGAGTCCTGCTGCGCGTCTTAACTGGTTGCCACTAGCAGCGGGGGGCGGGGTGGGGGGGGGGGGGCGGGTAGGGGCGTGACTTCCGCGGGAGTCTATACCCGGAAGTGGGTGCAAATACCTGTATTATACAGGTATCTGCACACCCCCTCCCCCCCAAAAGGTGGCAAATGTGACACCGGAGAGAGGGGGGAGGGTTCCGTTAAGAGGAGGTTCCACTTTCTTCATAATAAATGATCAATCTGCTGCACTTAGATGCGCCCTCTTGTGTCTCTTTACCAATATAACAGATATATTTTCTATCTGCCGAGGAGCTGTTCAAAGGTCAAGCCTATCGTTTTACGTACATCATATTCCATGTGAACTGATGGACCGGTTACCTAGTATTGGGGTCGGGGTTTTTTTTTGCGTTTTGATGCACTGCAATTGCAGCAAAATCGCTCCTCATTCAGAGTGCCATAAATAAGAAATAATGGCATTGCAAATGCATCCCACGTTTTGCCGAGATTCTGGAATCGTGAGGCCAAAAACGCGCGATTCTGCCCGCAATTTCAAAATGCTTAGGTGCTGTCAATAAGGACTAAGTGTAATCATTTCCAATTATTTCTGGTCAAAAATCGCTAAAAAAGCAATTGGGCAGTGGGACGTAAAGCTAAAATCAGAAGGGGGAGGGGGGTTGCTGCGGTTTGAGCGGAGGAAGATCCATGCACAAAGCTTATTTGGAGCGCTCTGATAGGGGGCCATATGATTGTATGGAAGCGAGGGAGGCAGCCATTGCTTGAGTGAATGCAGGTGCAGGAAGTGGCTGCAAAGAGTTGGCAGGAAATCAGCAACATTAGGGTGTATTTATAAGTTGTTGATGATCCAGGGTGCTTTAACAAACTAAAGGCCATTCATTAAATCTAATTTACCCCCCCCCCCCCGCCCCCAGACCTGCATACATAAATAATAAGACTAGGGTTTATGAGTTCCTCATATTTCCAGGACCCCTGACACCGGGATCCCAGACAGCTGACACGAGGGGTTCAGTCCGGGCGCGGGAAATGTTCCCGGGCGGTGAGCTGCGGGGGTTATCGGTTTGCAGGAGAGAATTTTCCCGGCAGAGAGCCCAATATCTGTGAAAGCTTTCAGATGTGGTTTGGATTACCGCTAACAAAAGGCTCTCTCCTCCTTCCCCGGTGAGCACGCTGCCAGCGCAGGTCAGGAGCCGTCTATTAAAGCTCCGGAAAAAGGGCGCAGCTTGTGAAAAGCAAACGTTGCCCCGCCCCCCCCCCCCCCCCCGGGGAACACCTGATAAGTCCTGAGAAGCCGCTAATTTGTATCAAAGAATTCAAGAGCAGAACAATAGAATGTTCCCGGAGGAAAGACGGAGCAGAAAACCAAAGAAAGCCTCCCTGACCCGACTCAACTCAGAACGTTCGAAAAACATTGCAACTCCTGCCAAGAACATGAGCTGCTTAAAGTCAATCTACAGCCCAAACTATTTTTGGGGAAGGGGTGGAAGGTCCAAATGGGGGGGGGGGGGGTTCGCTTCCTGTCCTGGAGACACAACAGAAAATAAAGGGGAATGTCCCCATTGGAAGATTCCCCCTTGTCTCCTTTTCCGGGGACAGATGTAGAATTAATGATATTCACAACAAGGGTGGGGCTTGCGTTTTCTCCGACCCATGTTTGGCTCGAAAACCTGTATGCCTAGATATCATTCCTGGTCCAATGAGCTGCAGGCAGGGATTCTCTGCTCCACAGCTGATGTCACAAAGAGGTTTGAGAAGCTCATGACGTCCTTGATCTATGGCCACGACCCAGCAACCATTGACCTAATATGGGCACATGACCATGACCCAACAATCATTGGCCTAATATCGGCACATGGCCATGACCCAATGAATATTGACCTAATATGGGCACATGGCCATGACCCAACAATCACTGACCTAATATGGACACATGACCATGACCCAACAATCACTGACCTAATATGAACACATGACCATGACCCAACAATCATTGCCCTAATATTGGCACATGGCCATGACCCAATGAATATTGACCTAATATGGACACATGGCCATGACCCAAGAATCATTGACCTAATATGGGCACATGACCCTGACCTAATATGGACACATGACCATGACCCAACAATCACTGACCTAATATGGGCACATGACCCTGACCTAATATGGACACATGACCATGACCCAACAATCACTGACCTAATATGAACACATGACCATGACCCAACAATCATTGCCCTAATATTGGCACATGGCCATGACCCAATGAATATTGACCTAATATGGACACATGGCCATGACCCAACAATCACTGACCTAATATGGGCACATGACCCTGACCTAATATGGACACATGGCCATGACCCAACAATCACTGACCTAATATGGACACATGACCATGACCCAACAGTCATTGGCCTAATATGGGCACATGGCCATGACCCAATGAATATTGACCTAATATGGGCACATGGTCATGACCCAACAATCATTGACCTAATATGGGCACATGACCCAATGGTTACTGACCTAATATGGACACATGGCCATGACCCAACAATCATTGGCTTAATATGGGCACATTGCCATGACCCAATGAATATTGACCTAATATGGGCACATGGTCATGACACAACAATTAACCTAATATGGGCACATGGTCATGTCCCAACAATCATTGACCTAATATGGGCACATGACCCAATGATTACTGACCTAATATGGACACATGGCCATGACCCAACAATCATTGGCTTAATATGGGCACATTGCCATGACCCAATGAATATTGACCTAATATGGGCACATGACCCAATGATTACTGTCCTAATATGGACACATGACCATGACCCAACAATCATTGGCCTAATATGGGCACATGGCCATGACCCGATGAATATTGACCTAATATGACCCAACAATCATTGACCTCATATGGGCACGTGGTCATGACCCAACAATCATTGACCTAATATTGGCACATGGTCATGACCCAACAATTATTGACCTTATATGGGCACATGACCCAATGATTACTGAACTAATATGGACACATGGTCATTACCCAACAATCATTGATCTAATATGGATGCATGGCCATTACCTAATGAGCACCGACCTAATATGGGCACATGACCCAACAATCATTGACATAATATGGGAACATAATATGGCCATGTAGTCAGGCAGCAATAAAAAAGAGAGGCAGGAAATGGATAGGTAGCTCTGGAACCATGGTATGTCTTATTGGAGTTCATGTTTTTTGGGGGAAGGGTTGAAAGCCCTGCCAATTTGGGTGATTTCCCTTCACTTCCTGTCCCAGAGACACAATGGAAAATGAAGGGAAATGCAATCCTAGGAAGTCGCCACCTGGACCGGTAATCCCCATGGGAAGATTTCCCTTTTTTGCCTCTTTTTCTGCTGATAACTGTAGAATTTTGGTTCTTCCATAACTAAAGATGAGCTTGCATTTTTTCAGATCCATGTTAAATCATTCTTTACCCCATAACCAATGGTCCAATGATTCTTGGTCCAAACTGCAGGTGGGAGATTCCCTGCCACACAAAAGACGTTACGAAGGGCCTTAATGCTCATAACTTTATCAATCTAATATGGCCTTGTGGTCAGGCAGCAATAAAAACCCGGAGGCATGTATAGGTAGTGTTGGAACCATGGAGCATCTTATTGGTATTACTCTTTTACGGGAAGAGTTGGAAGATCTGGCAGTTTTTTTTTTTTGCAGTATTTGCCCAAATGGGGTGATTTACCTTCACTACCTGCACCAGAGACACAACAGAGAGCAAGGAGAAATCCCATTCCAGACGGCTGTCACCGGAGCAGGTATCCCCTTTGGAAGATCTGAGTAGGTATCCCCTTTGGAAGATCTGAGCAGGTATCCCCTTTGGAAGATTTCCCATGAACTCCTTTTCTGGTGACAACTCTAGAATTTTGGATATCCCATAACTAAGGATGAGCTTGTGTTTGTTTAGACCCATGTCCGGGTCCGAACCCAGAAGCCAGCCGTCATTCTTGGACAAATGGGACAGTACAAAGTGTCAAGAATGCGTGTGACATCATTGGCTTAATATGACCATATGGTGAGACGTCAATAAAAACCTGGGGGAATGGATAGGTAGTGTGGAAATTGTGGTGTCTTATTGCTATATTGTTTTGTTTTTTGTTGGGAAGGGTTGGAAGCCCTGTCTGTTTTTCTTGGCCAGGTTTGCCCCATTGGGAATGGACAACCACAGACTTTTTTCTTTTTTCAAAGTGTCTAAATTCTGGGTTGGTCGCTTCTACACTCCAAAGGAATCCCACATTTTCCTTGGTTTGTAATGCAAATAAAAGGCTCGGAGATCGAAGAGTTACACCACAAGTTGATAGTCTGATATAAAATGTATTCCAATGTAAAATCAGGTTGAAGACCTTATGAGAAATCCAATGCGTTTGGGGGCCAAAACTCACCCCCTTCATCAGGGCTTATGTATACCAGTTTTTCTCAATGAGGGATCCCGTGCATCCTAGAGTTCCTCATGTGGTTCCCTTGGGTTCCTAGAGTAGTGAGCAATGGTGGAATAATATCCCATTCACCTTGGCCACCAAAGCAAAGGGTTACTTCTACACTGACCACCAATGTTAGACAACTCCACAATTTCTATTATCTGCCTTTCTTTTCTGCAGAATCAGTATAAATACAGCTGTTCTGTGAAGCCCTCAGAGGTTGGTTAGAGAACCATAGTGAACAAAGAGCACGATGAAGGCCAAGGAACACACCAGACAGGTCAGGGATAAAGTTGTGGAGAAGTATAAAGCAGGGTTGGGTTATAATAAAATCTCCCAAGCTTTGAACATCTCACAGAGCTCTGTTCAATCCATCATCGGAAAATGAAAGAGTATGGCACAACTGCAAACCTACCAAGACATGGCCGTCCACCTAAACTGACCGGGCCGGGCAAGGAGAGCATTCATCAGAGAAGCAGCCAAGAGGTCCATGGTAACTCTGGAGGAGCTGCAGAGATCCACAGCTCAGGGGGGAGAATCTGTCCACAGGACAACTATTAGTCGTCTCTCCACAAATCTGCCCTTTATGGAAGAGTGACAAGAAGAAAGACATTGGAGAAAGAAAGTCATAAGAAGTCCTGTTTGTAGTTTGTGAGAAGCCATGTGGGGGAGGGGGCAGCAAACATGTGGAAGAAGGTGATCTGGTCAGAGGAGACCAAAATTCAACTTTATGGCCTAAAAGCAAAACGCTATGTGTGGGGGAAACTAACACCGCCCATCCCCCGAACACACCATCCCCACCGTGAGACATGGTGGTGGCAGCATCATGTGGTGGGGATGGTTTTCTTCAGCAGGGACAGGGAAGCTGGTCAGAGTTGATGGGAAGATGGATTTAGACAAATACAGGACAATCTTAGAAGAAAACCTGTTAGAGTCTACAAAAGACTTGAGACCGGGGCGGAGGTTCCCCTTCCAGCAGGACAACGACCCAAAACATCCAGCCAGAGCTACAATGGAATGGTTTACATCAAAGCATATTCATGTGTTAGAATGGCCCAGTCACAGTCCAGACCTAAATCCCATTGAGAATCTGTGGCAAGACTTGAAAATTGCTGATCACAGACGCTCTCCATCCAATCTGACAGAGCTTGAGATATTTTACAAACCAAAAAAAACTTCACAATTATGTGACACTTTGTGTGGGTCCATCACAAAAAAATCCCAATAAAATACATTTATGTTTTTTGACGTCAAAATGTGGAAAATTTCAAGGGGTATGAATACTTTTTCCAAAGCACTGTATGTATCAATGATACAAAGTATATGGCATCTGTATCAGCATAAAGCTTGTCTCTGGTACATCGGATGGCAGAGATATCATCTTACTATGCCGTGGCGGTGGTCTTTTTCTGCAAGGAATGTCTTTAAAGTCCTTCACTGTGATGATTATTATTGATCTCCTACTGAAGCGGCAAGAACGCGAGACGAGAAAATGCATTGGATTCCTTGTAGAGTCGGCCATCTGCTTTTACAATGGAATAGATTTGTATCTGGACTAACCTGTGGTGTGGCCCTTCAGTCTCAGAACTAAAAACCGCACAGAGGTTCTAACGCTTCTCTACACTCATGAAACCTACAAAGTTGTAGCTTTATAAATATTACAATTATTTTTCAATTGTGGAGAGTAGGAAAGAGTTAAAAGAGTCAAATTCCTCCACCCCAAACATTATAAATAAATCAATAAAAATATATAGGAGAAAAAATAAATAAATTATATATATATAAAATTTATTTTTATTTATTTATTTTCTCATCCATGTCTTTTTAGACCTTGCTTTGTGCACTGGGTGGGCAGTCATGTTGGAACAGGAAGGGGCCGTCCCCAAACTGTTCCCACAAAGTTGGGAGCATGAAATTGTCCAAAACTGTTCCCTTCACTTGAACCAAGGGGGCCAAACAAACCCCTGAAAAACAACCCCACACCATAATCCCCCCCCCCCCCCACCAAATGATTTGGACCAATGCACAAAGCAAGGTCCATAAAGACAGGGATGAGTGAGTTTGGGGTGGAGGAACTTGGCTGTCCTGACCCCAACCCGATAGAACACCTTACGGATGAATCAGAGTGGAGACTGCGAGCCAGGCCTTCTCATCCAACATCAGTGCCTGACCTCACAAATGTACTTCTGGAAGAATGGTCAAACATTCCCATAGACACCCTACTAAACCTTGTGGACGGCCTTCCCAGAACAGTTGAAGCTGTTATAGCTGCAAAGGGCGGAGCCAACTCAATATTGAACCCTACGGACTAAGACTGGGATGCCATTAAAGTTCACGTGCGTGTAAAGGCAGGCGTCCCAATAATTTTGATAATATAGTGTGTGTGTGTGTGTATATATATATATATTATAAAAAAGAATAAATAAATACATATTTTTTTTAAATAATATAAGAAAGAATGAATAAAAAAATAATAATATATATATATGTATATATAATACTTATTTATTTTTATTCATTCTTTCTTATATTATTATTTTTTAAATGCATTTATTTATTCTTTATATATATATATATATATATATATATATATATATATATATATATATATATATATATATATATATATATATATATATATATGAAAGAATAAATAAATTTAAAAAATTATAATATAAGAAAGAGTGAATAAAAAAATAATAACAAAATATATATATTATATGAAAGGATAAATATATGTTTTTAAATGTATTTATTTATTCTTATATATATATATATATATATATATATATATATATATATATATATATATATAAATAAATATAAATATAAAAAATAAACATATACGAAAGAATAAATAAAAAAATAATAATATAAGAAAGAATGAATAAATAATATATATATATATATATAAGAATAAATACACACATACACACACACACACACAAACACACTACATTCCAGTGTGGTTTTACAGTGAGTCCGATCAGTACAGATCAGACTGGGGTTCTCGGTCACCCTGTGCCCCTAATGACCACAGGTTAACTAAGACATAGGAAGTGCATGGGGAGCTGAAACAAGAGTTTCCCCAACCTCTCCAAGGGATTCTGAGTTCCACGGGACCCCCCACCCAAAGTGACTCCCGTCACAGCGTATATTATTATTATTATTACTACTATACAGGATTTATATAGCGCCAAAAGTTTGCGCAGCGCTTTACAACACGAGGGCAAAATATTTTTTTATTAAAATATTATTAAATATTAAAATATTGTACAGTTACAATACAATTCAAGTATAGAACTGGCATTTTTATTTATTTATTTTTTATACATATATATATATATATATATATATATATATATATATATATATATATATTATATATACACACACACACACACACACACACACACATATATATATATATATATATATATATATATATATATATATATATATTTATTTATTTATTTTTTTTATTCATTCTTTCTTATATTATTATTATTATTTTTTTACATTTTCGTATATACTGCATGTTTTACTGACCAATGTGTTCTAGGTGCAAAAAGAAAGAAAGAAAAATAAAACATTTCATTTCCTATGATGCAGTGGGGTCTATCCTCATCCGATCCTGTACAATAGTGTATGTGCCCTGGTGCCGTCTCCTATGGCTCACGCTACAAACAATCCAGAATAGCGCGATTCTATTTTTACCGCCGCGCCAACCAGCCATGGGCGGTCTTGTCCCTCAGACGGGTCGTCGGAGAGAGAGAGAGAGCGGGTCTTGTTGTTATTCTGGGAGATGTACGATCATCCTCGTTAAACAGTTTATTTAATAAAGTGGAAACTGTTTTTTAAGCCGGGCTATAAATAGCGCGCTTCTTAACGATTCCGCGTTTGTCCCATTTCCTCAATAAAAATAATCCGTCGTCCCCGCGTTATGGATGCTGAGCCGTGACAAAAAAAAAGTCAACCTGATTATGCCGGAGCTGTAATTAATTCTCTGCACCGGCCTGCGCAGTTCCAAAGCTCATTAGACGTTGCCAGGCCCCGCTCGTTATTAAATTGTGCCGCGTTTAATCTTCGTAATAATTGGTAATTGTGTGAAAATGGGAGCGAGAGAGAGAGAGAGCGAGAGAGCGAGAGAGAGCGCTGATTATGGAGGCGCACAGATCAGCGTTGTTTTTATATGACATGATCAGGAACAGTCGTCTGCTGATACTTATTATATCACGAAGGAAAAAAGGAAGATGATGCGGTCATCTGCGATTAAAGGGAGCCTGTCTACGCTTTTGTCATCGCAAAAAAATTAGAAAACGAATGTAAAGTGGAACTCCGGCCTTGCCTTCAGTCTTGCACAGTTGTACAGGGTCCTCTCCTGAATGAATGAATGAAATTCTTGTATAGCGCACAATGCGAACTGAATCGCCTCTAGAACGGAAATTGCTTCATTTCTCTACTTTTTTTATTTGCACTAACATACAATTTTTCAGGACGAGCTTTCGGGGGGGGGGGGGGGGGGGGGGAGGGTGTCCCCTTCTTCAAGGTCCCCCATCCTTCAAGGAGTACTGCTTGGACCTTGAAGAAAAGAACATCCCCCCAACAGCTTGTCCTGAAAAATTGGTACTTAAGATGTGGACGGCACGTGGTTCGGGGTTTCCGGTCCAGAAGTAGGTTCTGACTCCATGGTCCTGGTCTATGGCCACCCGATTTGTTCTCTCGGGGCTGGCTAGCCCGAGGCAAGGAAACCAAAGAAGGATTCCAAGGTGGTCCGGTGCCGTCTCCGGTAGTCGGAGAGGCCTAGTAACTTCATAGCTATCCAGGGGAGGACTCTTCAGAAGAAGGCCACTTACGGGTTGGCTTCTTAGCAAGAGCCTGGTGGGGCTGAAGTATCTGAGTGAATCCGGTCTCGTGGGTATCGCCAAGCTGGCTGAAAGATCCAGGTATCACACAAGTGTTCCACAAGTTCTAGTTTCCTGAAGTTCTACAACAACGTCTGTGGCAGAGCTGCCAGAGGCAAGAAACTAAGGAAAGGATTCTGAGGTGGTCCGGTGCCGTCTCTGGTTGTGGAGAGGCCCAATAACTTCGTAGCTATCCAGGGGAGGACTCTTCAGAAGAAGGCCACTTACGGGTTGGCTTCTTAGCAAGAGCCTGGTGGGGCTGAAGTATCTGAGTGAATCCAGTCTCGTGGGTATCGCCAAACTGGCTGAAAGATCCAGGTATCACACGAGTGTTCTACAAGTTCTAGTTTCCTACATGTTCTACAACAACGTCTGTGGCAGAGACTTGTTCCTGAGTAAAGCACCTCGTTGGCTGCGAGACCTTGTGAGAGAGGGACTGTCCAACCTGAGTGACCCTCCAGCTGTGAATGGATATTCTCTGGATCTAGTCAAAGTAAGCAAGTCCTTCATTATTGACTTTGACACTTAGCCCTTGTACACACGGGTCGGACATTCTGACAACCAAATCCGTTGGATTTTGTCCGACGGGTTTTGTCCAAAACTGTTGCATGCACACGGTCGGACAAAGTTGTCAGAAAATCCGATTGTACATAACGTGATGACGTTATTTCGTTAGGACGGGACTACGTTCAGGCTAGTAGCCAATAGCTTTGGTCTAGGAATTTGATCTGAGCATGCGTGGCACTTTGTCCGTCGGAGTAGGCTACACATGATCGGAGTATGTCCGATCGGAGCATTTTGTCGGAAAATTTTACGGACAAGTTGGAAAACTTGGTCCGTTGGATACTCCGACTGAATAAGTCCAATGGAGACCACACACAGTCGGAATATCCAACAAAACGGTCCGATAGGACACATTCCGTCGGAATCTCCGACCGTGTGTACAAGGGCTAAGAGTACCTGAACTTCTTTCCTAACCCTCTGATCCTATTTTAAAGAGACTGTTCGTTGTCTAAGTTTTTGCAATAAAAATCCCTTTATGCGGATCTGTCGTCAGTCTCTAGAGTTACTGGGTATCTACCAATGGGAAACCCCTAGACACAAATCGAGGAGAAGAAGGTAACGGTAAGCCCAATCAAACCAGCAGCTCCTTCGGGGGTTAGTGCTACAGACGTAACCTTCATTGATAGGTTGGTTTAGCTTGAGAGATCTCATGTTATCCACCAAAGTCTACTCCTGCTTGCATTGTTGAGCATATTTTGCTCACAAAATCAATCGATTTTAATTCACAACTAATCACAATCGCTTGAGGATCAATCACCTGACCACCTTGATGGTCAAACTCTAAAGGAGCTATCTAAATTGATTGGACTTTACGTGCGATAATGTTGGTGGAGAGTTGCCCCTGGACATGAGAAGGTGTCTTTATGGATATTAGTAGAAGGTATAATTTTGGTAGCCAGTCTACCAACTCTTCATTTTCCCGAAAGAGTACCTGTTTTGGTTCGGTTGGCATAATAGTTTCCCATCATTGTAAGCCCACGATGAAGGGAGTCTGATGACCCCTGAAACACGTTGGCTACCCAGCGATCAGCAAGGCATGCTGGACTTGAGATGATCCTGTGCTGCTCTTGTTTTTCCGCTAGAACTACTGCTAAATCGATGGGCACTGCAGTCAAACATACTTGATTGATCCTATTGATTATTGGAAATCATAGCAGTTAATCATAGCGTTACAATCCGATTGCACAATCTGTATACAATCTCCTTTGGATTTAATGGCATCTTTTTTTTTCCATGTGAGGGCCTCCATAAACTACTCATTCAATCTGGCAAATTGGTACATTACCTTTAGGACTACTAGGACCTGTGCCAGGACTTCCAGAGATAATTGCAGAAGCTCTGCAAAACTTCAAATGGTGCTCCAAGAATCCCACAAGGACTTAAAGAATTCCCTAAAACGATGCCGGGCGCATCTTCTAACTCAAGGGCTATTTGAGCTTCAGTACTGCAAGTGACTGGTGCTGAGCCTTCTCAGCAGTTATCCCATGTTACAAAGAACTCTGCTAGTACCCCCTGAGGTGGTCTGACCATTGCTGACCCAGATTGACCTGACTACTGTATCGTTTGCCATCTGCCTTAACCTTTGTCTGGACCTGACTACTCCCTTGACTGCCACCTGCCTTAACCTATGGCTGGCCCTGACTACTCCCTTGACTGCCACCTACCTTAACCTATGGCTGGCCCTGACTACTCCCTTGAGGCTGGCCCTGACTACTCCCTTGACTGCCACCTACCTTAACTATGGCTGGCCCTGACTACTCCCTTGACTGCCACCTACCTTAACCTATGGCTGCCCTGACTACTCCCTTGACTGCCACCTACCTTAACCTATGGCTTAACCAGTGGCGGAACTACCGCCATAGCGACCCACGCGGGCGCTATGGGGCCCGCAGCCGAGTTGGGGGCCTGGTGAGTGGTGTTAGTGGGGGGGTGCTGCCTCTCTGGGTGACACGCTGGAGTAGCGGCAGCCGCCCGCATCACTAACACTGCTCTCTGTAGTGCGGGTGCAGGACACAGCAGCACGGACCGTAGCCGCCTCCCCCTCCTCTCTGTTTACATCCACAGAGGAGGAGGAGCTTACGCTGGAGGGACACACACGCGGCACTGTGTATCAGCGCTGAGCGCTGTTCTGAGGTATGGGGGGGGGGGGGGGTCTGCACTGAGTTCGGGTCTGCTGCACTACTGAGGGGAGTCTCTACTGAGGGGGGTCTACACTACTCGGGGGTCTGCACTGACGGGGTCCTGCACTACTAGGGGGGTCTACACTACTGAGGGGGTCTGCAATACTGAGGGGGTCTGCACTGAGGGGGAGTCTACATTACTGGTGGGGGGGGGGGGGGGGGTCTGCACTACTGTGGGGGGAGCCTGCACTACTGAGAGGAAGTCTGCACTACTGAGGGGGAGCCTGCACTACTAGGGGGTCTGCACTACTGAGGGGGGGTCTGCACTACTGAGGGGGGGTCTGCACTACTGAGGAGGGGTCTGCACTACTGAGGAGGGGTCTGCACTACTGAGGAGGGGGTCTGCACTACTGAGGGAGTCTGTACTGAGAGGGGGTCTGCACTACTGAGGGGGGGTCCTGCACTACTGAGGGGGTCCTGCACTGAGGGGGTCTACACTACTCGGGGGTCTGCACTGAGGGGGGTCTGCACTGACGGGGTCTGCACTACTAGGGGGGTCTACACTACTGAGGGGTCTGCACTGAGGGGGAGTCTACATTACTGTGGGGGGGTCTGCACTACTGTGGGGGGAGCCTGCACTACTGTAGGGGAAGTCTGCACTACTGAGGGGGAGCCTGCACTACTGAGGGGGAGCCTGCACTACTGAGGGGGAGCCTGCACTACTAGGGGGGCTGCACTACTGAGGGGGGTCTGCATTACTGAGGGGCAGAGGTCTGCACTACTGAGGGGAGTCTGCACTACTGAGGGGGGAGTCTGCACTACTGAGGGGGAGTCTGCACTACTGAGGGGGAGCCTGCACTACTGAGGGGGAGCCTGCACTACTAGGGGGGCTGCCTACTGAGGGGGGTCTGCATTACTGAGGGGAGGTCTGCACTACTGAGGGGAGTCTGCACTACTGAGGGGGGAGTCTGCACTACTGAGGGGGGAGTCTGCACTACTGAGGGGGGAGTCTGCACCGCTGGGGGGGTGTCTGCACTGAGGGGGGTGTCTGCACAGAGTGGGGTCTGTAATGGGGGGTGTCTGCACTACTGAGGGGTGTTTGCACTGAGGGGTGGGCGTCTGCACTACTCGGGGGGGTCTGCACTACTTAGGGGGAGGTGTCTGCAATGCTGGGGAGTGTCTGCAATGCTGGGGGATGTCTGTAATAAGGGGGGTGTCTGTACTGCTGGGGGTCCTGCACTGAGTGGGGGTCTGTAATGGAGGGTGTCTGCACTACTGAGGGGGGAGTCTGCACTACTGAGGGGGGTCCTGCACTGAGGTCGGTCTGTACTGAGGGGTGGTCTGGACTGGGGGGGGTGTCTGCACTGGGAGGTATTTGTACTGCTGGGGTGGTCCTGCACTGAGGGGGGTCTGTAATGGGGTGGTGTCTGTACTAAGTGGGGTGTCTGTACTTGGGGGGAACTGTACTAAGGGGGTGTCTGCACTGCTGGGGGGTCTGTACTACTGAGGGGGGTCTGTACTGCTGGGGGTCCTGCACTGAAGGGGGGTGTCTGCACTGGGGGGTCTGTACTAAGGGGTGTCTGCACTGGGGGGGTCTGTACTAAGGGGGGTCCTGCACTGAGGTAGGGGGTGTCTGTACTAAGAGGGTGTCTTTACTGCTGGGGGGTCTGTACTGAGGGTGTCTGTACTGCTGGGGGGTCTGCACTGTACTGATGGAGGTCAGCAATGCGTGTCCTTCAGGGCTGCATACAGTATACTGCATACTTTGTTGTTCGAAATGAATAAGCTGTTGCCTGGGTACTGTGCCACATGGGTAGGTAATCTGTTGTTCAATGGTATTAGTTAATTTTTTTTTTGGGGGGGGGGGCCCATACAACATTTTGCTATGGGGCCCTGTGATTTCTAGTTACGCCCCTGGGCTTAACCTGACTACTCCCTTGACTGCCACCTGCCTTAACCCATGGCTGGACCTGACTACTCCCTTGACTGCCACCTGCCTTAATCTATAGCTGGCCCTGACTACTCCCTTAACTGCCACCTGCCTTAACCTATGGCTGGCCCTGACTACTCCCTTAACTGCCACCTGCCTTAACCTATAGCTGGCCCTGACTACTCCCTTGACTGCCACCTGCCTTAACCAATGACTGGCGCTGACTACTCCCTTGACTGCCACCTGCCTTAACCCATGGCTGGCCCTGACTACTCCCTTGACTGCCACCTGCCTTAACCTATGGCTGGCCCTGACTACTCCCTTGACTGCCACCTGCCTTAACCTATGGCTGGACCTGACTACTCCCTTAACTGCCACCTGCCTTAATCTATAGCTGGCCCTGACTACTCCCCTTAACTGCCACCTGCCTTAACCTATGGCTGGCCCTGACTACTCCCTTGACTGCCACCTGCCTTAACCAATGACTGGCGCTGACTACTCCCTTGACTGCCACCTGCCTTAACCATGGCTGGCCCTGACTACTCCCTTGACTGCCACCTGCCTTAATCTATAGCTGGCCCTGACTACTCCCTTAACTGCCACCTGCCTTAACCTATGGCTGGCCCTGACTACTCCCTTGACTGCCACCTGCCTTAACCTATGGCTGGCCCTGACTACTCCCTTGACTGCCACCTGCCTTAACCCATGGCTGAACCTGACTACTCCCTTGACTGCCACCTGCCTTAATCTATAGCTGGCCCTGACTACTCCCTTAAAGCAGGGTTCCACCCTAAAGTGGAACCTCCGCTGATCGGAACCCTCCCCCCCCTCTGGTGTCACAATTGGCACCTTTCAGGGGGGAGGGGGGTGGAGATACCTGTCAAAGACAGGTATTTACACCCACTTCCGGGCATAGACTCCCGTGGGAGTCTACGCCATTTCCTGCCCTGCCGCGCTGTCTGCTGGGACACACACGGGTCTCAGAGACAGCGCGGACAATTCCTATTGCGCTGCGCGACTCGCGCATGCGCAGTAGGGAACCGGGAAGTGAAGCCGATTCGCTTCACTTCCTGATTCCCTCACCTAAAATGGTGGCGGCAGCAGCCGAGGGCCGAGCGATCGATCGGCCTTGGCTGCCGGCATCACTGGAACCCGGGACAGGTGAGTGTCCATTTATTAAAAGTCAGCAGCTGTATTATTTATAGCTGCTGGCTTTTAATATTTTTTTTGTAGGTGGAATCCCTCTTTAACTGCCACCTGCCTTTACCTATGGCTGGCCCTGACTACTCCCTTGACTGCCACCTGCCTTAACCAATGACTGGCGCTGACTACTCCCTTGACTGCCACCTGCCTTAACCTATGGCTGGCCCTGACTACTCCCTTGACTGCCACCTGCCTTAACCTATGGCTGGCCCTGACTACTCCCTTGACTGCCACCTACCTTAACCTATGGCTGGCCCTGACTACTCCCTTGACTGCCACTTGCCTTAACCTATGGCAGGGCCTGACTGCTCCCCTGCTTGCCAGCAGTCTTGAACTCTGGCTGGGCCTGACTACTCTTTTGTTTGCCACCTGGTTCAGCCCCCTCCCTGGGCCTGGCTGCTTACTTGTTTGTCACCTACCTTGACTAGGGTTGCCACCTGTCCAGAATTCCTCTGGACAGTCCAGGTTTTGAATCATGTGTCCGGGTTTCATGCAGACTGAAACCCGGACACATTATTCAGACTGAGCTGTGGCTCCCCAAGTAAGCAAGATAGTCACAAACAAATCTGTTGCCACCCAGGAACTGCTGGCGCCTGTCTGGGGGCATGTTCAGCATCACTGTGGTGCAGGGTGATGATGTCAGCAAGAACAATTTGGCCACACCCACATTTTTCTGCGGCGCCCTATGCACACCGTATTACTACTCTCCTTGGGGCATCCAAAGATGTCTAAGGTGGCTAGGTGGCTAAGTGTTCGGGTTTGGCTTGAAGAAAAGGTGGCAACCCTAACCCCAACCTCTGTCGAACTTGACTACTAGGGATGGGCGAACGGTTTGGCCTGAACATAAGTTCAAGCCGAACTTTCGCTGTTTGGACATTCGGCGAAAAGCCGAACAAATGGGTAGTTCGACCGTTTGTTCGACCCCCGGAACCGACCACAATGCATTGCGGTGCTGAACAGTGCATTGCATGCCCTGATTGGCTGAAGCAGTGAAAGCTTCAGCCAATCAGGGCACAGAGCACTGTCAGAGTCATGATTGGACACTGTCATCATGACTTTATCCAATCATGGCTCATTCCCGCCCCACAGTATAAAAGTATTCTTTCAATGGCAGCTATTTTCAGTGTGATTTCGGCATGGAGAGAGATAGAACGGGGCTCTGTTCAGTGCTAATAGTTAGTGTGCTATAGTGTGCTATTTTGCTTCAATTGTCAGTGTAGAATATTAGTTTAGTGTCAGTCTAGGAATAGTGTGAGTGTAGTGAGGAGGACCATCATTCAGCTTTGCATAGTGTGCAGCTAGAGTAGGGACAGCTCAGATAGTTTCACTGTAGTGTAGTGAGACTGTCAGTAATCTTGACATTAGTATATAGCTAGAGTACGGACAGTTCAGACAGCGTCTGTGTAGTGACGGTTGAACACCGTCTATTGGATTGCGTTACTGCTAGTTTAACGCCATATCGCATTGCGTGCGTTACTGCCAGGTTACCGTCATATAGTTCTGTGTGTGTTACTGCCAGTTTAACGCCATTTACTTCTGTGTGAGTTACTGCCAGTTTAACGCCATATCGTTTTGTGTGCATTACTGACAGTTTAACACCATATAGTTCTGTGTGTGTTACTGCCAGTTTAACGCCATATAGTTCTGTGTGCGTTACTGCCAGTTCAACACCATATTGTTTTGTGTCCGTTACTGCCAGTTTAACGTCATTTACTTCTGTGTGCATTACTGCCAGTTCAACGCCATATCGTTTTGTGAGAGTTCAGTTTAACGTCATATAGTTCTGTGTGTGCGTTACTGCCAGTTCAACGCCATTTACTTCTGTGTGTTTTACTGACAGTTTTTAACGCCATATAATTTTGTGTGTTACTGCCCATTTAACGCCATTTACTTCTGTGTGCATTACTGCCAGTTAAACACCATACTGTTTTGTGTGCGTTACTGCCAGTTCAACGCAATATAGTTCTATCCACAGGCAAATGTGGACGTGGTGGTCAGTCCTCAGGCAGGGCATCATTTCCTCTGTTTAGTGAGTTTGCCCATGCTATACAGCTACAGCATGCAGAGGAGGTGGTGGACTGGCTTACTAAACCTTCCTCATCCTCCTCCTCATCCTCATCCTCTGTTACGCAAGCAGAGACAAGTATGCAGTCCCCTGCAGTTGCCAGAGTGGATAAACCTGCCTCCTTGTCTACATCTATTCCTGCCATAGCCCCAACGTCAGCCATTAAGGAGTTATTTGACCACAGCATCAGGCACTTGCTCCTTGATGATGCCCAGCCATTACTGGATTCAGATGTTGGTTCCGAGGATGAGGATGACAGGAACATGGGCCTAGAGAGAGAGGAGAACACTGGTAGACAAAATTGGCATTCATGTTCCCCAAGCCGCAGCGTATTGCCAGGTTTTCTCCAGTGGTGATGATGAAGATGGAGGAGATGGAGATGATGATGATGAGGTCACTGATGCGACTTGGGTGCCAGATAGAGCAGAGGAGGAAACTGAAGGTGAGGCGGCACAACCCCAAGGAGGCCGACATCAAGAAAGAGTAGAGAGCAGCCTCCCCACATTCTGCAGCTGTTATCTCCTGGCCCACTCCCCAAAGCTCAGCTGTCTGGGCCCTTTTCAGCACATCTGCAGCAGATCGCACTGTCGCTATCTGCAAACTGTGTCTCGGGCACATCAAACATGGCAAAAACGCCAACCATATGCATATCATTGCAATTTTTTGCCTTCAAGAACACGTCTATAGGGTTACGGCGCCCCCGACACCCAAAGAGTCATTTTTCTGCACCTGTTTGATAGATGCATATCATTGCAATTTTTTCCAGCAAGGCCAATTCTTGCTTTCATCAAGATTACCTCTATAGGGTTATGGTGGGAAGGCTCCACCGACACACAAAGACCAATTTTTACACACCCGCTACTTCTATACAAAGTCAAAGTGACACCGGAATGTATCCAAAAAATCTTGAATCTTGTTCCCGGTGGACTACATTGTGGCCTCATCATACACACCGGTTCCTCAGCTGTTGCTGAGCAAAATAAAGGCAGCTTTGCAGGGAAAATTTCATTGTTTTGACTTTATAAATGCAATTATTGCTGCAGCAGATTCTAGACATGGTACAGATCTGCCACTTTACAGGTAGACTGAGGGGACCCCCCATTCGGCCCATCCCAATTGACTACTACCTTGATTGCCACCTGCCTTGACCCCTGGCTGCACCTGACTACGTTTGTGTTTGTGACCTGGTTCAGCCCTTTCCTGGACCTGACTGCTTTCTTGTTTGCCACTTGCCTTGACCCCTGGCTGGACCTGACTACTCTTTTGTTTGCCACCTGGTTCAACCTCTCCCTGGGCCTGACTACTGTTTTGTTTGCCACCTGCCTAAACCTCTGTCTGGACCTGACTACTCTCTTGATTGCCACTTGGCTCAACTCCTGCCTCAACCTGACCACTGCCTTGTTTTCTGCTTGTCTCAACCCCTTGCCTGGACCTGAGTACTTTCTTTATTGCTGCTTGCCTTGACTTCTGCCTGGGCCTGACTGCTCCCTTGATTGCCACCTGCTTTGACCCCTGGCTGGACCTGACTACCGTTTTCTTTGCCACCTGGTTCAACCCCTCCCTGGACCTGGCTGCTGTTTCATTTGCCACATGCCTTAACCTATGTCTTGACCTGATTACTCTCTTGATGGCCCCCTGGCTCAACCCCTGCCTGGACCTGGCTACTGCCTTGTTTGCTGCCTACCTAAACCTGAGTACTCCCTTGATTGCTGCCTGCCTTAACTTCTACCTGGACTTGAGTGCTCTCTTGATTGCCAGCTGCCGGGACCTGACTACTTATTTAATTGTCACTTACCTCAAACCCATCCCTGAACTGACTACTCTCTTGACTGACACCTGCCTTGACTCCTTCCTGGACTGTGCCACGTACCTGGTGGTTGAGCCCACGGATTCTGGGAGCGCCAACTCGTATTCCTCCGGCTTAGGAACTCCTGGTAGAGGAGACAGAGGCTCGAGAGCGCGGAAGGGGCACAAGTGCCAAGCAGGACACTGGTGACGGGGCTGATCCGGGTCCGGGTACTGAAGAGGAGCAGATGTGACAGGAACAGGGATCAGCAGGAAGTGGGAACTGCGGAAGATGCACACGCTGAGGCAGCGGGGAAGGTGTCCTGTAGTACGGCTCTCACAGCAGGCCCACAAGCAGGTAGAGCAGGATACTGAAAGGCTGGAACCGCAGAAGAACAGCAGGCAGGACGAAGTCGTGGACAGGCTGGGTCAGGAACGGGCAGGCAGATAGGTACCGAATCAGCAGGCAGAAGAATCGTCAGACAAGCCGAGGTCGTGGGCAGGCAGCAAGCAAGTAGTCGTCAGGGTAAGCCGGGTCACAGGAGTAAACGAGAATCAGACAGGAACGCTGTAGACCGGACAGCAAGGAGGCAAGGTAACAGGTCCCTTTAAATAACCCCTTTGGCGCCAAGAGCTGTCACGCCACGCGCCCGCGCGCGCTCCCGCTTTACGGCCCGAACCTCCGGGGGCAGTCGGATGACCAAGCTGACCTTCTTGACAGACTGACTGCTCTCTTAATTGCCACCTGTCTTGACCCCCATCCTGGATCTGAATGCTCTTTTAATTGCCACTTGCCTTGACCCCTGCCTGGACCTGACTACTCTTTTGTTTGCCACCTGACTGTACCACTGCCTGGACCTGTCTATTCTCTTGCCAATCCCTGGTTTGCCAGCTCCATACCGTAGCATTCCTATACTCGGTCAACCGCCGGGGTGATCCTAAGCATCACAATCTGGTCCCAACCTGCATCTTAGAGCTCCAGGAACAATTTGGCCCATCTCCACCATCAGAAGCTCTGGCGCAGACCAGCTGCTGCTTAGACTTCGTGCCTCCAATGAGGTCCCATCACTCTTAAGGGGGCTTTGCGGTAACACAGACCCTTGCATTTACATACTGTGAGATTTCACAATCAGGTTGCATGTTTATCCAGGTTTAAAAAAGATAAAAGTGGCCAGCGGGTGACTCAACCTGTGAGACTCCAGCTACAAAACACCCGGAGGCATGACAGAGCCGCCATGTAGCATCTACATTTATTAGGAGGCCAAATTATCGTACCACCAACCATTCACCATGGTTTTGCCAATAACCGTCTCTATCAAAGACCTTCCAGTGGAGGATTTCACGCCCTCGCCTCCATTGGCTGACTGCCACACCACCAACGCACAACTGACATCCAGGTTTGAGGATCTAAACTTTAGGATCCCCTTTAACATTTGCAGTTGGATGTTTCTAAGTTCTCGGAAACGCTCTGGGCGAGTGCCCCGGCCTACCGAGGGAGAATGTTTTTAAATTTGCCCCCCGAATCTTTGAAACAGTTCACAATCGCAAAAAAAACTTTCTGTAAGGCAGCATGACACAGCCATAGATAGTATAAGGAAGATAACGAATAAATAAAGTAACAAGAGATTGTCTTTAGATATGGATGTAATTAAGTCGGCGAAGACGCTATCTCCTGCCCGCAGGCGACGTCTGTACTTCATTTCAAGGAAGATTGCTTCTTTTATCTCTTGTGTACATAGGGCATAGAGGCCCAGGTATTAGATTCGGCGGATAAATCCGAAGCACAATAAACACCACAATAACCTTGTGGAAATTAAAGTGAAATTGTACTGAAAAAAAAAAAAAAACCCTCACGTTTGTTTTAAAGCAGAACTCCGGACTTTCCTTACACAGGTGTACCAGCTCCTCTCCTGGACTGAAACTTCTTACTCTGACTTCACTGCACACTGCGAGCTTCTCACAAGGTGCAGTAGGAGCTATAATGAGTCAAATAGAGCATCATCTAGACCAGGGGTAGGCAACCTGGGGTCCTCCAGCTGTTGCAGAACTACTAGTCCCATCATGCCTCTGGTAGTAATTATCAATCTTGCAATGCCTCATGGGAAATGTAGTTCCACAACAGCTGGAGGGCCCCAGGTTGCATACCCCTGATCTAGACCTTTCCTCCCCATCCTGGCTGTGTGTGACCCACCCCCCCTCCCCCCATGCTTTCATTCATTGGATTTCAGTTCCTTTAATCATGGAGGCTCGGGAATCACCTGTGGGCATCACCTAGGGTGGTCTGCGTGCAAATGCAGCCTGCCTAGAAACACCCACCCCTCCAGAATGACACGTAGCCATCAAGGCATTTTAAATGTTACATAACTCCTCCCAAGAGCCAGCCCACTGCTTACATCAGGGCTGAGGGCTCTTGAGAGGAGTGCTGAGGCCGGGTGCTGGGATGTTTTTGGGAAGCTATGTACAGAAGGAGAATTTAAGCCCCACAGCTGGATATACTCTATACAAAGAGCAAGGATGCTCATCACATAACTTTTTTAATATGGCCACATGGCCATATTATGTGAGTGGCATTGACCTAATATGGCCATGTGATCATTGGGTCCTATGTCAGTAATCATTGGGTGCCCATATTAGGTAAGTGATCATTGGGTCATGGCCATGTGCCCATATTATATCAGTCATCATTGGGTCATGACCATGTGGCCATGTAGGTCAGTGATCTTAGAATTATGGTCATATGCCCATATTAGGTTAATAATCTCTCGGTCATGGCCAGGTGTCCATATTAGGTCAGTGATCATTGGGTCATGGCCATGTGCCCATGTAGGTTGGTGATCTTAGAATTATGGTCGTGCCTATGTTAGGTCAATAATCACTGGGTCATGGCCATGCGCCCATATTAGGTCAGTGATCATTGTGTCATGGCCATGTGCTCATGTAAATTAGTGATCTTTGGATTATGGCCATGTGCCCATATTAGGTCAATAGTCGCTGGGTCATAGCCAGGTGTCCATATTAGGTCAGGGATCATTGGGTCATGGCCATGTGCCCATATTAGGTCAATGATAATTGGGTCATGGCCATGTGTCCATATTAGGTCAGTGATCATTGGGTCATGGCCATGTGTCCATATTAGGTCAGTGATCATTGGGTTGTGGCCATGTGTCCATATTAGGTCAGTGATCATTGGGTTGTGGCCATGTGTCCATATTAGGTCAGTGATCATTGGGTCGTGGCCATGTGCCCATATTAGGTCAGTGATCATTGGGACATGGCCATGGCCATGTGCCCATATTAGGTCAGTTATCATTGGGTCGCGGCCATGTGCCCATATTAGGTCAGTGATCATTGGGTCGTGGCCATGTGCCCATATTAGGTCAGTGATCATTGGGTCATGGCCATGGCCATGTACCCATATTAGGTCAGTGATCATTGGGTCATGCCCATATTATATCAGTGATCATTGTGTCATGGCCATGTGCTCATGTAGGTCAGTGATCTTTGGATTATGGCCATGTGCCCATATTAGGTCAATAATCACTGGGTCATAGCCAGGTGTCCATATTAGGTCAGTGATCATTGGGTCATGGCCATGTGCCCATATTAGGTCAGTGATCATTGGGTTGTGGCCATGTGCCCATATTAGATCAGTGATCATTGGGTCGTGGCCATGTGCCCATATTAGGTCAGTGATCATTGGGTTGTGGCCATGTGCCAATATTAGATCAGTGATCATTGGGTCGTGGCCATGTGCCCATATTAGGTCAGTGATCATTGGGTCGTGGCCATGTGCCCATAATATATCAGTGATCATTGGGTCATGGCCATGTGCCCATATTAGGTCAGTGATCAATGTGTCATGGCCATGTGCTCATGTAGGTCAGTGATATTTGGATTATGGCCATGTGCCCATATTAGGTCAATAATCTCTGGGTCATAGCCAGGTGTCCATATTAGGTCAGTGATAATTGGGTCATGGCCATGTGTCCATATTAGGTCAGTGATAATTGGGTCATGGCCATGTGCCCATATTAGGTCAGTGATAATTGGGTCATGGCCATGTGCCCATATTAGGTCAGTGAACATTGCATCATGGCCATTTGTCCATATTAGGTTGGGGATAATTGGATTATGTTCATGTGCCCATATTAGGTCAATGATTATTGGGTCATGGCCATGTGCCCATAATAAGTCAATGATGTCAAAGCTTCCCCACCCATTAGTGTACATCAGCTGCGGGAAGGGGGAATCTCCAGTCCACCGTTTATTGGCCCAGCAATGAAGGATAACTTCTGGCTTTAGATGAACTTGGGTTTGGACTGAACTCAAGCTCATGGACAGAGATTGCTAATAATGGCAGCAATTTCCAAGCATCTGACCTCTTGTTCCCATGTAGGATCCGCCAAACTATCAACATTTTCCAAACGAAATAAGAATTTGCACAAGCAACACATCATTAATAACGAGAGACGTTCATTTCTGCTTTTTCCTCATCTGCTTCACCAACCTCAAGACCTCCAAATACCCCACCGCAGTACAAGGAGACTATCTGTCTTTATGTTCCACAGCAAGATTTTTGAAGGATCTGGAGAACAAAATATTTGTTCTGATAACACAATTCTGCAAAGAAACCCGTTATTATCATTTAACCAATTGCTGACCTCTGTACCTATAAATATGTCTTGTCCGCAAGTGGTTATTACAACGTGCAACTTCTTTTTCTCTTTTTTTACAGCAGGCAAGCGGCTGTCTTGTTAAAGAGGAGCAATTGTTTTCCTATCCCCCCCCCCCTCCGCTGCCACATTTGGCACCTTTCGGGGGGGAGGGTGGAGTGGGTACCTGCTTTTGACAGGTACCCGCTCCCACTTCCGGCTGAGCTTGCCATGGTGAACACAGAGAGAAGTTCTGCCCCTCTCTTCCTCCCCCCTGCTGTAGCGCCGTTCACAAGGAGCAGCACGCTTCGCGCATGCGCAGTAGGATCCTGTGGATCCGCAAGGCATCACTGCCTGTTTCCATTATCCAAAATGGCGGCGGCAGCACCCGAGAGGCGATTAAAAAAAATCAGCTTGGGTGAAGACCAGTGACGGTTGGTCGGTCGGTCGGCCAGCGGGTCTGTTGCACTTAGCCCATTTATGCAGCGCTTCACCGGTGGCTTCCCTTGTTTGGTGGCGGCGACAGCTTTCCCTTCCTCTGCTGTCCATGGGCATCGGCGACTTCCGCTTCCTCCCTCCTCCTCGGCGGCCAATCGGGGGTCTTCTCTTTTCGACCAATTGGAAAACAGGTCTCGGACCCACTTCTGATTGTCCGGATTGAGGATCCGTGTTACAACAGCGAATGTTCATTCGCTGTTGTAACACCTGGGTGGGCTCATGACGCAATTCTCTGTGCTCCGAGACCACCCTATTTTGAAGCTTATTAGAGTCTATGGCTCTTATCAGGTGCTTCAAAAAAAAAACCCTGCCCCCTCCCCGCTGTAATTCAAGCGCCCTGCGTCCCAAAAGGGGCCGGACATATGAATAGGGGGTGGCCGGGGCAGCCATGGATAGATTCATGGCAAGCAAGAATCTATCCATTATTCATATAGGGGGTGCAGGGGATAGAGGGGGCGCCCAGGCAACCCTTATGGACGGGTCGCCAATAGTGAAGATACCACTGGATTCATAGACAGGTAAGTGCCCTAATATTAAAAGTCAGCAGACACAATTTGTAGCTTCTGACTTTTTTTTTTCTGGTGGAGCCAGGAGCTCATCTTTAAAGTGATCCGGGTGGCTCTACGGCCACTCAATCACTTTTACAGTACCAAAAAGGGAAGCCCCGCCTTCTGCCCTCATCCATGATGATAGGGGGTACCCGGGCCCATTGTGATAGTTCAATGAAAAAAAGATTTCAAAGTGTAAAAAAAAAAAAACTCAACACACAGCCATTAATGTGGAAACCGCTGGAAACAAAAGTCAGTACACCCCTAAGTGAAAATGTCCAAACTGGGCCCAAAGTGTCAATATTCTGTGTGGCCGCCGTTATTTTCCAGCACTGCCTTTAACCCTCTTGGGCATGGAGGTCACCAGACCTTCACAGGTTGTCACTGGAGTCCTCTTCCCCTCCTCCATGATGACATCACAGAGCTGGTGGATGTTAGAGACCCGAGACTGAAAATTAGTGGTCAGTAAACGTCTGTGCACAGATCTCGTGACACAAAAAGATGCAACAGCCATCAATTTGTTTAAAAAAATAAAAATGCTGATTTTCACATGTGCGTAAAAAATTTAAATTGCCCTGGAAAAGTGGTTAAAGAACCCGACATTAGCATATAAGCACTTTATTTATTTAATCATTAATAAAACATATAATAATTCTTTTTCTTTATCAGACGTGCGCCTAAGAATACACGCAAGTAAAAAAAAAAAAAAAAAAAAAAATTATATATATATATATATATATATATATATATATATATATATATATATATATATATATATATATATATATATCCTGGAATACTATGAAAGTGGCAATTTGATATCAGAGGCGGGAAGCGCCATTCTCACAGGTCTGATCCCGAGGGTTCCTGCTGTTTCGGCTCGGCTCATGCGGTCTGCGTGCTTGTTGCATGTAGCTGTGTGATTTATAATAATTAGATTCAGTGCAGCTGAAGGGATTTTCTGCAGGGGGAACTCATGATGAAATCTGTCTTCGCCCAGAACACCCGATCGATATCTTCCGTAATGCGGCAACTATCAGAGCGTCATAAATCTGCTGATGTGACAGAGGTCACCGTCCCCCCACCCCCCACCCCCCCTTATCCTTGCACTCCATTGATAAATTCCTATGCACCCGCCACCGAGTAAAGACAGAAAAAAAAAAACACCTTTGTCATTTTTTCCCTGTCATCGGGATGTCAAAAATTGTGACTTTAATGTGCTGTGTAATCTTGGTGTGGGGGGGGGGGGTGGCGGGGGTGTTGGGTTTTTTCTTCCCCCATTATAACCACTTGACCTTCGGAAGACTTGCCCCCCCATTCATGACCCGGCCATTTTTTGCGACACGGCACTGCGCCACTTGAACCGACAATTGCGTGGTCATGCGACGCTGTACCCAAATAAAATTGATGTCATTTTTTTTCCCACTAATAGAGATTTATTTTGTTGGTTATTTGATCACCTCTGCGGTTTTTATTTTGTGCTATAAACAAAAAAAGAGCGACAATTTTGAAAGAAAAAAAATAATAATTTTTACTTTCTGCTATAATACACATCCAATAAAAAAAAATGTAAAAAAGCTAATTTCTTCATCAATTTACACCAATATGTATTCTGCAACATATTTTTTTGGGGGGGAAAAAAATCCCAATAAGCGTATAGGGATTGGTTATAGTTTATGTAACGAAATGTCCCACACTCCGCGTGAGTGCTTTCGGCAAATACGGCTTCCTTCCAGTGAATACAGATATCAGATCTTCCAACCGCATGCAACCACAAACTAGGCAGTACTCGTTTTGGCTGCTGAACATGAACGGTTTATTGAAACACAGGTACACAGGAGGTAACACTCAGGACAACCCCCCCCCCCCCCACCTCCCTCCCTTCGCTTTCAGACCGGAGTAGACTGTCCAGTCAGCAGGGAGAGCTGTTGGAGGAATTCCCCCCTCTCTCCTCACAGCAAATACACATACACATCCCATAATACTTTTCTCAAAAGCCAGACAGACACACTAGAACAATGGAATACAGCCACACCCCAAATAAACCATCAGAGAGCATACCATAGTATAAGGCAATATACAATATACAATATATATATATATATATATATATATATATATATATATATATATATATATATATATATATATACACATACAGGGCAGGACTTAGGGTGGTGGGGGCCCCTGGGCTTCAGTCACTTTTGGGCCCTACCTTCTATACATTATCGTATTTATCGACGTACAACTCGCGCGGGCGTATAACATGCACCCCAAGTTTAGGAGGGAATTTTAAGGGAAAAAAAACGTACATTTAAATGCCCATCAATGCAGCCTGGCAGTGCCATTTGCAGCCTTGTCAATGTAGCCTTGTCATTTACAGCCTTGTCATTGCAGTCTTGAAGTTTAAAAATGGCGCCACCGAGATACAGAGTCCTGTGTATCTCGGCGGCTCTCCGGATCCTCTCGGCGGCTCTCGGGTCCTCTCGTCGCCTCTCAGGTCCTCCCGGCGCTCTGGTGTCCTCTCGCAGTCCCGAGTGGAGCCGAGAGTAGTGTACTCAGCTCAGCTCACAGTCAGGTTGGGACTGGGTGAGACTGTGAGCGGAGCTGAGCGGAGTACACTCGGCTATGTATCTCGGCGGGGCCCCCTATTGGGCGGGGCCCATGGGCTTGAGCCCAGTCAAGCCCAATGGTAAGTCCTGCCCTGTATGTGTATATATATATATATATATATATATATATATATATATATATATATATATATATATATATATATACACACACACATACATACAAACAAACATACATACATATACATATATATATATATATATATATATATATATATATATATATATATATATATATATATATATATATATATATACACACATACACACACATATATATACACAGACACACACACACACACCATATTCCAGTGCGGTTGTACAGTGAGTCAGTACAGATCACAGACTGGGGTTCTCGGTCACCCTGTGCCCCTAATAGACACAGGGTAACTAAGACATAGGAAGTGCATGGGGAGCTGAAACAAGAGTTTCCCAACCTCTCCAACGGATTCTGGGTTCCACGGGACCCCCCCATCCAAAGTGACTCCCGTCACAGCATATATTATTATTATTATTATTATTATTACTACTACACAGGATTTATATAGCGCCAAAAGTTTGCTCAGCAAGAGGGCAGACAGTACAGTTACACTACAATTCAAGTATAGAACTGACATTTTTTTTTTTTTATACTAGTAATGGTGGCGGTCAGCGACTTAAAGCTGGTCTTACGACATTGCGTCTGAAAATCTGACACTAACTGACACTTAATGGCAATTTTTCCCCGCGATGGTCGAGCGACAAAACGCCCCTAAAATCGAGGCAAAAATCGCAATGCCAAACGCTCTTGGCTCTGTGCCAAGGTTTGGTATAGGAGCTTCTTTGGAGCCTTTTTGGAGCGGAGGGAGGCCCGTTCAAATAATGAATGGTGCTGCTCCAAAAATGCTCCACAAATTTTTTTTTTTTTTTTTAAAAACACAAAAAAAAGCTAAAACTAAAACGCAGTGCAGCATCTGTCGCTGCGCTACGCTCAGGTGTGAATGGAGCCTTAGTGTCAGATTGCTCACCGCACTATTGCAGTCCCTTTATTAGTCACTGTTTGCCTCTATTAGTTGTATGAAAAAAAAAATTTGAAACATAGAGAAGTGATGGCAGAAAAAGACTGAGTGGTCCATCGAGTCTACCCATTTTCTAAAGGGGGGTGAGGGGTTGTTTTTATTTATTTTGTTTAACGCCAGGGAGAGGCAGGTCCAAGTCATCAGTAGACACTTATTGTGATTTTTTTGATTTTTTCAAATATTTTGTTTATTTAATGCCAGGGAATGGCAGATCCAAAAACATCAATATACACTTATTGGGATTTTTATTTATTTATTTTTTCAAATATTTAGTTTACTTAATGCCAGAGAATGGCAGATCCAAAACATCACTATATATTTATCGGGATTTTTTCAAATATATGTTTTATTTAAAGCCAGGGAATGGCAGATCCAAAACATCAATACACACCTATTGAGATTTTTATTTATTTATTTTTTTTCATTTTTTTTCATTTAATGCCAGGGATTGGCAGATCCAAAAACAACAATATACACTTATTGGGATATTTTTTTTTCAAATATTTGGTTTATTTAACGCCAGGGAATGGCAGATCCAAAACATCAATATACACCTATTGAGATTTTTATTTATTTATTTATTTTTTCAAATATTTTGTTTATTTAATGCCAGAGAATGGCAGATCCAAAAACATCAATATACACCTATTGAGATTTTTATTTATTTATTTATTTTTTCAAATATTTTGTTTATTTAATGCCAGAGAATGGCAGATCCAAAAACATCAATATACACTTATTGGGATTTTTTTTTTTCAAATATTTTGTTTATTTAATGCCAGGGAATGGCAGATCCAAAACATCAATATACACTTATTGGGATTTTTATGTATTTCTTTTTTACAAATATTTTATTTATTTAATGGCAGGGAATGGCAGATATCCAAAACATCAATATACACTTATTAAAAAAATAAAATAAAATCCCTATAAGTGTATATTGGTGTTTTGGATATCTGCCATTCCCTGCCATTAAATAAATAAAATATTTGTAAAAAAGAAATACATAAAAATCCCAATAAGTGTATATTGATGTTTTGGATCTGCCATTCTCTGGCATTAACTAAACAAAATACTAAAAAAAAAAAAAAAAAAAATCCCTATATTTTGTTTAGTTAATGCCAGAGAATGGCAGATCCAAAACATCAATATACACTTATTGGGAGTTTTATTTATTTATTTTTTACAAATATTTTGTTTTATTTAATGCCAGGAAATGGCAGATCCAAAACATCATTATACACTTATTGGGATTTTTTATATATATTTTTTAAATATTTTGTTTAGTTAATGCCAGGGAATGGCAAAACAACTGCCAATTTCAGTGTTGGAAAAAAAAAAAAAATCAAGTAAGTATTTGCTTTTGGCATCGAGACGAATAAGTAAACTTTACAGCGAAAATTCCGGAGCCGTCCATTCCCAACTATTTTTTTTTTAAGGTAGAAAGAAAATGAGAGTGAAAGAGAGAATAGAAAAAGTTAGAAAGAGAAAGAAAATGGAATGGAGGGGGAGGGGGGTGAAAAAATAAAATAAAAAAAGTATCAGCTTCCATCTTATTGATTTCTTCTACTTCATGGAGTCGGCAACTAATAGTTGGGGGTTGCCGGTTTTTCCAGTTCGGGGGGATAAAAGGGATTTTTTTTTTTTAATCAAAGAATAAATTTTGGACAAAATTTATAAAGAATTTTTTTTTTTGAATTGGATATGTTTTATAGCAACAAGTAAAAAATATTGTTTTTTTTTTTAAAAAGATTTCTGACTTTTAATTTAATAATTTAATTAATAAATTTATATCACAAAAAAATAAATAAAAAAAAAGCCTCGGAAAGTGTCGGAAATGTCCGTAATTCACTGTACAGCATTTCGACAGAACATCGGAAATGTCCGTAAGTGTCGTTCTGCGCATGCGCGGCAAGACGCAGCCTCAGAAAATGTCGGAAATGTCCTTCATTTGCCGCGCATGCACCAAACGCCATTCGTAGGAACGTCGGCGATGTCCGTAATTGTCGTAGCCAAACGGAGCCTCGGAAAACGCCGAAAAATGTCCGTAATTTGCCGTGCAATTCGCCAAACGCCATCGTAAATGTCCGTAATTGCCATTCTGCGCATGCTCGGCCGACTTGCGAACATTTCCGGATTACAAACAGGAGGAAAGCCCCTAACGGGGGGTTCGTAACCCGGGGACCCCCTGTAGTGTGAAAAGTGTCCGATCTGTCTGCCGCAATGTCGCAGTCCCGATAAAAATCGCCGCCATTAAAAAAAAATGTATAAAAACGCCATAAACCTATCCCCTATTTTGTACACGCGATAACTTTTGCGCAAAACCAATCATCAATGTACGCTTATTGAGATTCATTTTTGTAACAAAAAATACGTACAAGAATACATATCGACCTAAACGGAAAGAAATTTGTTTTTTTTATATATTTTTGGGGGGATATTTTTTATATCAAAAAATAAAAAATATTGCTTTTTTTTTTTTTTTTTCTTTTCAAAAGACAGTGTAAAAATAAAATAAAATAAGAATTTTTTTTTCTTCTACAAGGGATGTTTACATTCCTTGAGGAATGTAAACATCCCTTGTAGAAGAAATTTTTTTTTTATTTTATTTTTAGTCTTTTGAAAAGAAAAAAAAAAAGCTATATTTTTTATTTTTTAAACAGTGTACAAATAAATAAGAAAAAAACTGTTTTTTTTTTTTTTTAAAACAGTGAGTCCCGACGCGCTCGTGCGCAGAAGTGAACGCATACGTGAGCACTTCCCGCGTATGAAAACGGCGGTCAAACCTCCCATGTGAGGTATCGCCGCGATCGGTGGAGCGAGTGCGATACTTCTAGCCCCAGACCACCTCTGTAACGCAAAACATGCAACCTGTAGATTTCTTTTTTTTTTTAAACGTCGCCTATGGAGTTTTTTGAGGGTAAACGCTTTGACACCATTCCACGAGCGGGGGGGGGGGCGCAATTTTGAAGCGTGACGTGTCGGGTATCAATTTACTTGGCGTAACATTATCTTTCACAATATGGGTTAAATTTTACTGTCTTCTTATTTTTTTAATTAAAAAAAGTGAATGCGCTTGTAAGACCGCTGCGCAAATACGGCGTGAAAAAAAAGTAATTGCAACGACCGCCATTTTATTCTCTAGGGTGTTAGGGGGAAAAAAAAAAAAACAATATATAATGTTTGGGGGGTTCTAAGTAATTTTCCAGCAAAAAAAAAAAAAAAAACCTGAGTCTGAAAAAGAGGCTTAAGTGGTTACAGCAAAGCAGCGCCGAAAAAAAGTGCTCTGGTCAGGAAGGGGGGGGTAAAATCCTTCCCCGGGGGGGCTGAAGCGGTTAATAACACTAAACTAGAATTTTATTGAAGGTCTGGAAGGGATTAGACATCTGCAAGTAGTAGAAGCAATGAGACATGACCGCCAAGTCCGTGATTGGTGGCGGGTCTGTGAGCGATTGCACACCTGAAAACGATCAGCGAGAATAAAAAATAAAACACAACTCAGGACCCCCCAACCTCCCCCCTACCCCCCCATGGGATAAACAAGGAACTCCTCAAAATGACTTGGGGTTCCCCCCGAAGTCCATACCAGACCCTTATCCGAGCACGCAGCCCGGCCGGTCAGGAAAGGGGGTGGGGACGAGCGAGCGCCCCTCCTGAACCATTCTAGGCCGCGTGCCCTCAACATGGGGGGTGGGTTCTTTAGGCTCCCCCCCACCCCAAAGCACGTTGTCCCCATGTTGATGAGGACAAGGGCCTCTTCCCGACAACCCTGGCCATTGGTTGCCGGGGTCTGCGGGCGGGGGGGGGGGCTTATCGGAATCCGGGAGCCCCCTTTAATAAGGGGGCCCCCCCAGATCCCGGCCCCCCACCCTATGTGAATGAGTATGGGGTACATGGTACCCCTATGCCATTCACCTGGGGAAAAAAGTGTTAACAGGTTCTTAAAGTGGTTTATTAGACAGCTCCGGGGGTCTTCTTCCGACTTTGGGGGTCTTCTCGCCGGGCTCCTCAGCTATCTTCTGCTCTTTTACAGCTCTTTTACTAGCGCAGGAGCCCAGCTTTCTCCATTGTCGTCGCTTCCATCCGGGGGTCTTCTTCAGACTTCGGGGGTCTTGTCCCGCTCTATGGTTCTTCTGCCGGGCCTCCGCTATCTTCTTCCAGCTCTACTAGCGGTGGCCCGGTCTGCTGTCGCTGTCGCCCCCGCCTTCTTCTTCCTTATTTTTCCGATGTTGACACGACGCTCTCTCCGGCCATAATGCCAGGGACGCGTTGCGTGGTGACTTCTATAGGCATAAGGGGTGATGTCACATGGTGACCCCGCCCCTTATGATGCCACATTCCCAGCATTCCCCGGGGCGCCGGAAAAGTCCGGGCGTGTGTGGGCAAGTCAGTCCGCTCATTCGTAAAGTCCGACGGACCTCTGTTGCAAAGTCCGGCGGATTGTCTGATCGTGTGTACGTGGCATTACCCTAACCCCAACTAACCTTTGACCTATGAACTTTAACCCTAACTCTAAGTGTATCTCCACTTTACGACTCCCCCACCCTAAAACGCCAACTTTTCCCAGATCGCGCTCGGATTGTCGGAAAAAATTTAAAAAAAAATCCTTTCCTGTTACAACCAAAAACGTAAATGTATTCTATTGGGATTTTATGTGATGGACAAACACAAAGTGTCACATAATTGTGAAGTGGAGGGGCATTTGTATGGCGCCCCCCGGAGTCAATACTTTGTAGAACCCCCTTTCTCTACAAGTCTTTTTGGGGGTGTCTCTAACAGCTTTGCCCATCTAGAGAGGGACATTTCTGCCCATTCTTCTTCTTTGTAAAATATCTCAAGCTCTGTCAGATTGGATGGAGAGCGTCTGTGATCAGCAATTTTCAAGTCTTGCCACAGATTCTCAATGGGATTTAGGTCTGGACTGTGACTGGGCCATTCTAACACATGAATATGCTTTGATCTAAACCATTCCATTGTAGCTCTGGCTGGATGTTTCGGGTCGTTGTCCTGCTGGAAGGTGAACCTCCGCCCCGGTCTCAAGTCTTTTGCAGACTCTAATGCCGCGTACACACGAGCGGAGTTTTGGTTCGGAAAAAGCTCTGATGGTTTTCCCGACAGAATTCCGACGGGATTTCGCTCAAGCCCTCTTGCCTACACACGGTCACACCAAATTTCGACCACGCGATGACGTACAACGCCTACGACGGGACTAGAAAAAGCAAGTTCAATACCCAGTAGCCAATAGCTTCCGTCTCAAAGTTGAATCTGAGCATGCGCGAGTTTTGAATTTAGAATTTTTGAATCTGAGCATGCGCATTTTAAAAAAAATATATATTTTTTTCTTTACTTATTAATTTGACCTTTTTAGATTTTATTTTTACACTGTTTTTAAAAAAAATTCACTTTTATTCCCCTTGCAAGTGTATATATCCTTATATTATATATTATATCCCTTGTAATAGAAAAATAAAGCATGACAGGACCTCTTAAGTCCGATAAGGGTCAGGACCCCCTTCAGGCTACTCAACGTTGTAACTTTGAACCATGGGCAATGGGATATAGTGTAAAGCACCCTTCATCCTCATCATTGTCAGTGCATTGTACCCATACCCTCACCCTCTGGTGAAACCTCGCCAGCTGGAGCTTGCTCCTAAGGTTGGCTGAGCCCCATCTTCCTCCAGTCTATTCTTTGAGTCAACCCACCTAAACCATACCGTTCCTGAACTTCTTGGGAACTCCCCTGGCCTCATACGTCATCCGGTATGAAAGTCCATCCGCATTCACTACCTTTACCCCCACTGTCAGCTCTTCTGCACAGATCCATCGACCAGCTATACGTTTTCGCACTCCAAAATATAAAATCCTGAGGAACAACTTAGTAGATATACGTCTACCTTCTCTTGGTCAAAGACACCCAGGAGGCAACGTAAGGGAGAGTCTATATTAGGAAGGTCAAAGTTATCTGGATATAAATTCGGTTACCCTAGACCAGACTTCCTCAACCTCTTCAACACGGAGGAACCCTTGAAATAACCTTTTTCGGTCTCAGGGAACCCCTGTTGAAAATTTCTATATCTACAACTCACGATACATCAGTGGGATGGTCAGTGGAAGAGTGCTTCTTACATCTGTGGTCTTGGGGAAGAATTTCCCCCCCTACAGATAGCCAAAAAGATCAGTGGTGTCCCTGGGAACTTATCTGAGAGTCAAAAATTGGTCATTGTTTAAGGAACATATATAAGTGCAGCGCTTAAAGGCACCTATGTAAATAACCAGTCCATAGAATCATAATACCAAACCTAGTCACCCCACCAGTCCATAGCCACATAATACCAAGCCTAGTCCCACCGCCAGTCCATAGCATCATAATACCAAATCTAGTCCCACCACCAGTCCATAGCATCATAATACCAAGCCTAGTCCCACCACCAGTCCATAGCATCATAATACCAAGCCTAGTCCCACTGCCAGTCCATAGCATCATAATACCAAGCCTAGTCCCACCGCCAGTCCATAGCATCATAATACCAAGCCTAGTCCCACCACCAGTCCATAGCATCATAATACCAAGCCTAGTCCCACCGCCAGTCCATAGCATCATAATACCAAGCCTAGTCCCACCACCAGTCCATAGAATCATAATACCAAGTCTAGTCCCACCGCCAGTCCATAGCATCATAATACCAAGCCTAGTCCCACCGCCAGTCCATAGCATCATAATACCAAGCCTAGTCCCACCGCCAGTCCATAGCATCATAATACCAAGCCTAGTCCCACCGCCAGTCCATAGCATCATAATACCAAGCCTAGTCCCACCGCCAGTCCATAGCAGCATAATACCAAACCTAGTCACCCCACCAGTCCATAGCCGCATAATACCAAGCCTAGTCCCACCACCAGTCCATAGCATCATAATACCAAATCTAGTCCCACCGCGAGTCCATAGCATCATAATACCAAGCCTAGTCCCACCACCAGTCCATAGCATCATAATACCAAGCCTAGTCCCACCGCCAGTCCATAGCATCATAATACCAAGCCTAGTCCCACCGCCAGTCCATAGCATCATAATACCAAGCCTAGTCCCACCGCCAGTCCATAGCATCATAATACCAAATCTAGTCCCACCGCGAGTCCATAGCATCATAATACCAAGCCTAGTCCCACCACCAGTCCATAGCATCATAATACCAAGCCTAGTCCCACCACCAGTCCATAGCATCATAATACCAAGCCTAGTCCCACCGCCAGTCCATAGCATCATAATACCAAGCCTAGTCCCACCGCCAGTCCATAGCATCATAATACCAAGCCTAGTCCCACCGCCAGTCCATAGCATCATAATACCAAGCCTAGTCCCACCACCAGTCCATAGCATCATAATACCAAGCCTAGCCCCACCACCAGTCCATAGCATCATAATACCAAGCCTAGTCAAAAGTGGGGTATAGACAATCTCAAAGTCAATCTCCAAGGACTTCAAAGTGGTGTGTTTGGGACTTCTGAAGTTGTCAGATGGCATTCCTGGAAAAATGACTCAACCTCCTCAGACCTCAAAACCTCTTGAGAACGGATTGTAAGACAATTTAAAGAAGGTGGATACTCTTACCAGATGAGTTGGACACATCCACCCTATAGTAGTGTGTCATAAGGGCTTGTGGGGGGGGGGGCTACAATGGCACACCCAGATGCAACCAGTCGGATGGATGGTGGTTCCCCTCAGAATTCCTAGTAGTCTCCAATTTGGAAGAAGTAGATGGACTTTCTGAGCCGTGGATAGCTGTGGAAGTTGACACCAGGTATCTCGTAGGGATTCACCATGGGGAGGACAAAGCATTAAAAAAAACACCTTGCATGGTAAAATACAACCAGTAACGGTTTATTGAAAATAATCAAATTTAAAAATTGGAATTAATAATCCATAAAAACCACGTGATAAATAAAAACAAAAATAGCAATGCGGGGAGCAGAAAAATGCAGGCCCTACGCGTTTCGACCTCAAAGTCATCTACTGGGGCATGGGGTATCCTAGGGCATTCCCATACCATGTGGATAAAAGTTCCTTCCTCCCCCCCCATACATTCGTGACACACTGCAGAGTCTCTCTTGTGCATTCAAAACAGTCTCGCCGGTGTGTAGTACATCTGGTGGAGGCATCTCAGCCGAATCATCTTATCCGTGGAAGAGATGACAGACACAAGATAGGTATCCAGAGCTTCCTGTCACAGCTCCTCAAGACAACTCCGGTCCTACAGCCACCCAACGAGACCTGGTCCTGGCAATCCATCCAGGGTTCCCAGGTCCCACCTCACTATAGTATCTGGAAACGTCTTTGGCTGGATCAGGGTCAACTTCTTTTCCATGTTTCTCACATGTAGGGCACCCTATGGAAATTAATAAGCCACCCTACAGGTGACATGTAGGAAGTGCGTTCAGTTGCACCCATGTGGTATGAACGGGGCCTTTTTTAAAACTAGAGATATATTTTAGGAAGCGTATAAAGGATGGTTGATTAAAGCTCAAGGTGATCTGTATGCGATTCCTCCATGCCCAGGTTATGCAGATCGCAGTCATCAGGGGTCAGAAGAACTGATGCATGCTAGCTGCTGATTCCTTGGGGGTGGGGCAACTCAGAGCCCTCTTACTGATTGGTCAATTTTTTTTTTTTTTTTTTTTTTTGCAGTTACAATCCCGGCATGCTGCGTAGAGGAGACGTGGTGGCATTTCCTGCTCATCGTCCTGGCGGCTGTAGTCCTCTTTATAGTGGTTATTCTCTGCTACAAAGCAATAAAAAGGTGAGTCCGCTTTCTGGATCATCGCAACGGAGCCTTCATTATTTGTATTGTTCTTTATTGCATTGTTATTGTATCTTTTATTATTCTTTATTCTTGTAATTCTGTATGTATAATAAAACAAAGTCATGACAAAGACTTGGTAATAGAAGACAGGCACTTTAATGGAAAAAAAAAAAACTGATTTTTAACCCCATTCCCATTTTGTGTGACTTGTCATGCGACTTTGGACAAGTCTCAACCCACGCTTCCCAAAGAGTACCGGTCAAATCTGTGCGACTTAAAAGTCGGAGCGGCTCTAACGTAGTTCCTGCACTACTTTGGTCCGACTTTCATGCAACTTGGACGCCATAGACTTCAAAGTTGACCCTCAAAAGTCACATAAAATTGCTTCTGCATGATAAACGTGTGACTTGTCTGCGACTTGTGAAAAAAAAAAAGAAAATAAAGAAAAAAAAAAACAGCATGGGGTCCCCCACCCCCATCCATACCCAGGCCCTTTGGATCTTCGGGTCTTTAACAAGTGGGCCCCCAGATCCCGCCCCCCCACCCATGTGAATTAGTACCCAATAGTCATTCACAGGGGGGGGACTGGAATCTGGGGGTCTCCAGATTCCAATAAGCCCCCCGCCTGCAGACCCCCATAACCACCAGACAAGGTGTTTTGGGGAGGTGGCAGAGCTCTCTCTGCCCCAAATCACCCCCCCCCTCACCATATTGAGGGTATGTGGCCTAGTATGGTTCGGGGGGGGGAGTGGGGCACTTACTTGTCCCCTCCCTTTCCTTAACTGCTGGGCTGCATGCTCAGATAAGGGTCTGGTATGGATTTTGGTGGGAACTGCCTTTTTTTTTTACTTTTTTGGCATGGGGTTCCCTTGAAAATTCACACCAGACCCGAAGACCCTAGTATGGATCTTCCGGTCTTATTTTAACGTTGAAACACCAATAACTGTTAGGGATGTGCCGGACTGCCCTGGGTTTCCGTGAACTTCAAAGAAGTTTGTGATTTACAGTGGAGAAGGTTCCTAGCGTTTCCCATGATTTCCAGTGGAAGAGATTCCTAGTGTCCCTTGTGATTTCTAGTGTAGAAGGTTCTCAGTGCCCCCCATTATTTCCTGTGGAGAAGGTTCCTAGTGTTCCCTGTGATTTCCCACGGAGAAGGTTCCTAGTGTTCCCTGTGATTTCCCACGGAGAAGGTTCCTAGTGTTCCCTGTGATTTCCCACGGAGAAGGTTCCTAGTGTTCCCTGTGATTTCCTGTGGAGAAGGTTCTAGTGTTCCCTGTGATTTCCCATGGAGAAGGTTCCTAGTGTTCCCTGTGATTTCCTGTGGAGAAGGTTCTAGTGTTCCCTGTGATTTCCCCTGGAGAAGGTTCCTAGTGTTCCTTGGAATTTCCAGTGGAGAAGGTTCCTAGTTTCCTCCATGATTTCCAGTGGAGACGGTTCCTAGTGTCCCCTAGTGATTTCCAGTAGAGAAGATTGCTAGAATTCCCTATGATGTCCAGTGGAAAAGGTTTCTAGTGACCCCCATGATTTCCAGTGAAAATTGTTTCCAGTGTCCCCTTTGATTTCCAGTGGAGAAGGTTCCTAGTGTCCCCCCATGATTTTCTGTGGAGAAGCTTCCTAAGGTCCCTTGTAATTTCCACTGGAGAAGGTTCCTAATGGTCCCCATGATTTTCAGTGGAGAAGGTTCCTAGTTTCCTCCAAGATTTCCAGTGGAAGAGATTCCTAGTGTCTCTTGTGATTTCTAGTGTAGAAGGTTCTCAGTGCCCCCCATTATTTCCAGTGGAGAAAGTTCCTAGTTTCCTTCACGATTTCCAGGGGAGAAGGTTCCTAGTGTCCCCTGGTGATTTCCAGTAGAGTAGATTGCTAGAATTCCCTATGATGTCCAGTGGAAAAGGTTTTCAGTGTCCCCTGTGATTTCCAGTGGAGAAGGTTCCTAGTGTCCCCCCATGATTTCCTGCAGTGAAGCTTCCTAGTGTACCTTGTAAATTTCCAGTGGAGAAGGTTCCTAATGTTCCCTATGATTTCCAGTGGAAGAGATTCCTAGTTTCTCTTGTAATTTTCAGTGGAGAAGGCTCCTAGTGTTCCCTGTGATTTCCCATGGAGAAGGCTCCTAGTGTCCCCTGTGATTTCCCATGGAGAAGGTTCCTAGTATTCCTTGAAATTTCCAGTGGTGAAGGTTTAGTGTTCCCTGTGATTTTCCATGGAGAAGGTTTCTAGTATTCCCTGTGATTTCCCCTGGAGAAGGTTCCTACTGTTCCTTGGTATTTCCAGTGGAGAAGGTTCCTAGTTTCCTCCATGATTTCCGGGGCAGTAAGGTTCCTAGTGTCCCCTAGTGATTTCCAGTAGAGAAGATAACTAGAATTCCCTATGATGTCCAGTGGAAAAGGTTTCTAGTGACCCCCATGATTTCCAGTGAAGAAGTCTCCTAGTGACCCCCATGATTTCCAGTATAAAAAGGTTTCCAGTGTCCCCTGTGATTTCCAGTGAAGAAGGTTCCTAGTGTCCCCCCACGATTTCCTGCAGAGAAGCTTCCTAGGGTCCCTTGTAATTTCCAGTGAAGAAGGTTCCTAAGGTTCCCCATGATTTCCAGTGGAATAGATTCCTAGTTCCTCTTGTGATTTCCAGTGGAGAAGGTTCTTAGTGCCCCCCCCCTCCCCCATGATTTCCAGTGGAGAAGGTTCATAGTGCACCCCCCCCCCCACATGATTTCCAGTGGAGAAGATTCCTAGTGTCCCCCATATAGGGGGTGGCCTGGATAGAGGGGGTGGCGCTTGGGCGCCCCTAATTGACAGGCCGCCGTTGGTGCTCACCCTGCATGCATCAGGAAGCATATAGTTGAAAGTCTGGATGGCCGCACCCCCATATTCAATACCAGTTGATACCTCTGATTTGACAGCTTTTATTTTCCCCAAAATGAGAAGTTTTCATCAAAAATGTCTCCATTCTGGTGAAATGCATTGGTGTCATTTGGGCCAAACGGGTAAACTGATGGGACTTTCTGACTTTAGCACGGCTGCAGAAGTTCTCTAAACCCCTTTCACATGCCGAGCGCCTGAAGTTTGTCCTTCGTTTCATGCGATTTCCTGTTTTGTTTTGGTGACACAGAAATGAGTTTGACAGCGTGTAACAAAAGCCAGCTTCTCTCCGCAGTGAGAAAAGTTCACGAATGGCCGAGGATATTTTTAAACCGGAGAAAATCACAGATGGGAAAATTAAGCCGTGTTTATTTAGATTTAGCATCAGATCCAGGAAACTGACATTCAAGGATGGATTACAAACAGGGCCGGCTGACGTCAGGCAAACCCAGCTCTCTGATCTCTGCTATAAACAATTATTCTCTCCAGGTGACATCCCGATACATTGCTTTGTTGTAAGTCTACAACGTGGCAAAAGTCATGATGTTTCTACAGTATTTATAGAGTGGAATGATGGTGATCAGTGGTGGACATGTTGGGGGGTGTAGTGTTCTATGTATGGAGTGTAATAGAATTGTATGATGATGGTGATCAGTGGTGGACATGTTGGGAGGTGTAGTGTTCTATGTATAGAGTGTAATATAATTGTATTATGGTGGTGACCAGTGGTGGACATGTTGGGGGGTGTAGTGTTCTATGTATAGAGTGTAATAGAATTGTATGATGATGGTGATCAGTGGTGGGACATGTTGGGGGGTGTAGTGTTCTATGTATAGAGTGTAATAGAATTGTATGATGATGGTGATCAGTGGTGGGTCATGTTGGGGGGTGTAGTGTTCTATGTATGGAGTGTAATAGAATTGTATGATGATGGTGATCGGTGGTGGGACATGTTGGGGGGTGTAGTGTTCTATGTATAGAGTGTAATAGAATTGTATGATGATGGTGACCAGTGGTGGGACATGTTGGGGGGGTGTAGTGTTCCATGTATAGAGTGTAATAGAATTGTATTATGATGGTGATCAGTGGTGGACATGTTGGGGGGTGTAGTGTTCTATGTATAGAGTGTAATAGAATTGTATGATGATGGTGACCAGTGGTGGGACATGTTGGGGGGGTGTAGTGTTCTATGTATAGAGTGTAATAGAATTGTATGATGATGGTGATCAGTGGTGGACATGTTGGGGGGTGTAGTGTTCTATGTATAGAGTGTAATAGAATTGTATGATGATGGTGACCAGTGATGGGTCATGTTGGGGGGTGTAGTGTTCTATGTATAGAGTGTAATAGAATTGTATGATGATGGTGACCAGTGATGGGTCATGTTGGGGGGTGTAGTGTTCTATGTATAGAGTGTAATAGAATTGTATGATGATGGTGATCAGTGGTGGACATGTTGGGGGGTGTAGTGTTCTATGTATAGAGTGTAATAGAATTGTATTATGATGGTGTCCGGTGGTCGGTCATGTTGGGGGGTGTAGTGTTCTATGTATAGAGTGTAATAGAATTGTATGATGATGGTGACCAGTGGTGGGACATGTTGGGGGGTGTAGTGTTCCATGTATAGAGTGTAATAGAATTGTATTATGATGGTGTCCGGTGGTCGGTCATGTTGGGGGGTGTAGTGTTCTATGTATAGAGTGTAATAGAATTGTATGATGATGGTGACCAGTGGTGGGACATGTTGGGGGGGTGTAGTGTTCCATGTATAGAGTGTAATAGAATTGTATTATGATGGTGTCCAGTGGAAGGTCATGTTGGGGGGGTGTAGTGTTCTATGTATAGAGTGTAATAGAATTGTATGATGATGGTGATCAGTGGTGGGACATGTTGGGGGGTGTAGTGTTCTATGTATAGAGTGTAATAGAATTGTATGATGATGGTGACCAGTGGTGGGACATGTTGGGGGGTGTAGTGTTCTATGTATAGAGTGTAATAGAATTGTATGATGATGGTGACCAGTGGTGGGACATGTTGGGGGGGTGTAGTGTTCCATGTATAGAGTGTAATAGAATTGTATTATGATGGTGTCCAGTGGAAGGTCATGTTGGGGGGGTGTAGTGTTCTATGTATAGAGTGTAATAGAATTGTATGATGATGGTGATCAGTGGTGGGACATGTTGGGGGGTGTAGTGTTCTATGTATAGAGTGTAATAGAATTGTATGATGATGGTGACCAGTGGTGGGACATGTTGGGGGGTGTAGTGTTCTATGTATAGAGTGTAATAGAATTGTATTATAATGGTGACCAGTGGTGGGTCATGTTGGGGGGGTGTAGTGTTCTACGTATAGAGTGTAATAGAATTGTATGATGATGGTGACCAGTGGTGGGTCATGTTGGGGGGTGTAGTGTTCTACGTATAGAGTGTAATATAATTGTATTATGATGGTGTCCAGTGGAGGGTCATGTTGGGGGGTGTAGTGTTCTATGTATAGAGTGTAATAGAATTGTATGATGATGGTGACCAGTGGTGGGACATGTTGGGGGGGTGTAGTGTTCCATGTATAGAGTGTAATAGAATTGTATTATGATGGTGACCAGTGGTGGGTCATGTTGGGGGGTGTAGTGTTCTACGTATAGAGTGTAATAGAATTGTATTATGATGGTGACCAGTGGAGGGTCATGTTGCTGGGTGTAGTGTTCTATGTATAGAGTGTAATAGAATTGTATTATGGTGGTGTCCAGTGGAAGGTCATGTTGGGGGGGTGTAGTGTTCTATGTATAGAGTGTAATAGAATTGTATTATGATGGTGATCAGTGGTGGGTAATGTTGGTGGGTGTAGTGTACTATGTATAGAGTGTAATATAATTGTATGATGATGGTGTCCAGTGGAGGGTCATGTTGGGGGGTGTAGTGTTCTATGTATAGAGTGTAATAGAATTGTATGATGATGGTGATCGGTGGAGGACATGTTGGGGGGTGTAGTGTTCTATGTATAGAGTGTAATATAATTGTATTATGGTGGTGATCAGTGGTGGGACATGTTGGGGGGCGTAGTGTACTATGTATAGAGTGTAATAGAATTGTATGATGATGGTGACCAGTGGTGGGTAATGTTGGTGGGTGTAGTGTTCTATGTATAGAGTGTAATATAATTGTATTATGGTGGTGATCAGTGGAGGACATGTTGGGAGGTGTAGTGTTCTATGTATAGAGTGTAATAGAATTGTATTATGATGGTGATCGGTGGAGGACATGTTGGGGGGTGTAGTGTTCTATGTATAGAGTGTAATAGAATTGTATTATGATGGTGATCAGTGGAGGACATGTTGGGGGGTGTAGTGTTCTATGTATAGAGTGTAATATAATTGTATTATGGTGGTGATCAGTGGTGGACATGTTGGGGGGTGTAGTGTTCTATGTATAGAGTGTAATATAATTGTATGATGATGGTGATCGGTGGAGGACATGTTGGGGGGTGTAGTGTTCTATGTATAGAGTGTAATAGAATTGTATTATGATGGTGATCGGTGGAGGACATGTTGGGGGGTGTAGTGTTCTATGTATAGAGTGTAATAGAATTGTATGATGATGGTGATGGGTGGAGGACATGTTGGGGGGTGTAGTGTTCTATGTATAGAGTGTAATAGAATTGTATGATAATGGTGATCGGTGGAGGACATGTTGGGGGGTGTAGTGTTCTATGTATAGAGTGTAATAGAATTGTATGATGATGGTGATCAGTGGAGGACATGTTGGGGGGTGTAGTGTTCTATGTATAGAGTGTAATAGAATTGTATGATGATGGTGATGGGTGGAGGACATGTTGGGGGGTGTAGTGTTCTATGTATAGAGTGTAATAGAATTGTATGATGATGGTGATCAGTGGAGGACATGTTGGGGGGTGTAGTGTTCTATGTATAGAGTGTAATAGAATTGTATGATGATGGTGATCGGTGGAGGACATGTTGGGAGGTGTAGTGTTCTATGTATAGAATGTAATAGAATTGTATGATGATGGTGATCAGTGGAGGACATGTTGGGAGGTGTAGTGTTCTATGTATGGAGTGTAATAGAATTGTATGATGATGGTGATCGGTGGAGGACATGTTGGGGGGTGTAGTGTTCTATGTATAGAGTGTAATAGAATTGTATGATGATGGTGATCGGTGGAGGACATGTTGGGGGGTGTAGTGTTCTATGTATAGAGTGTAATAGAATTGTATGATGATGGTGATGGGTGGAGGACATGTTGGGGGGTGTAGTGTTCTATGTATAGAGTGTAATATAATTGTATTATGGTGGTGATCAGTGGTGGGACATGTTGGGGGGTGTAGTGTTCTATGTATAGAGTGTAATAGAATTGTATGATAATGGTGATCAGTGGAGGACATGTTGGGGGGTGTAGTGTTCTATGTATAGAGTGTAATATAATTGTATAATGATGGTGATCAGTGGAGGACATGTTGGGGGGTGTAGTGTTCTATGTATAGAGTGTAATAGAATTGTATGATAATGGTGATCAGTGGAGGACATGTTGGGGGGTGTAGTGTTCCATGTATAGAGTGTAATAGAATTGTATGATGATGGTGTTCAGTGGAGGGTCATGTTGGGGGGTGTAGTGTTCCATGTATAGAGTGTAATAGAATTGTATTATGATGGTGTTCAGTGGAGGGTCATGTTGGGGGGCGTAGTGTTCTATGCGTCTGTTACACAGTGGATTGATGGAATTCGTTGGTAGAAAGAGAAGGTCGTTGGTGCTTTCAGCTGAAAAGAAAGAACACTGCATTTCTGGCAGGATCAACAGGTATTTTCTGTTCATGGTGAAAGTGCTCTTAGCTTGAAAAAAAGAAAATGCAGCCGCCTCATCTAAGGACTGTTAAGCATTATGAGCCATTTTGGTATTAGATACACTTTACGGATCTGACACGATCTCCCGGTATGTGGCCACCATGATGGATTTCTCTGGTGATCACCGCCATCTGTCAGGTCATGTTAGAACTCCGGCAACCGGCCGTTAAAAAAAAAAAAAAAAAAACAACTGCGCGCTCTTCTCTTCCACCGCTATAACGCTCCGAGCATAAAGGTGTCCTCCGACCCTGAAAGGGTTTATGAATATTCATTGGAAAGTGTGACAGGCTTTCCCGCCCCGCACGCTCCAGCGCACTAAATCCTCACATTTATTGCAGCGCTGGGAATTGGAGTGAGGAGAAGGGGAAGAACATTGCCGTGATGGCACCCCGGCTTTTATTGTGATTGATGACAAGGCAGATGGTAGGAGCCCAGAAGTTTGCTTAAATATGAATAATAAATCTTTCCCGGGCGGGGAGGGGAAAGAATGGAGATGACGGGAGGCAGGAGATACAAGCCCGCGGATGAGGAGCGCACGTCCGGGGGTTCTCGGGGCATTCTCCTGTCCCCTGTGCCGCATTTCCTCCTGAGTTCGACTTTTTATTACAATCGGAACTTTGGGCACAAACACTTTCATCCAAATACACCGGAACAGCCATCATTTTATGACCACCCATTGAGTAGGTCCCCCTGTCCTGACCCATGGTGGCATGGAGTCCACTAAGACCTCTGAAGGTACGCTGTAAGTTGGGAAACCATTTTTGCAGTGGCAGGGTGCACTGTCCAGCTGAAAGAGGTCAATCCCATTAGGGAATACCATTTCTGTAAAGGGTCCATCATTTTATGACCACCCATTAAGTAGGTTCCCCTGTCCTGACCCATGGTGGCATGGACTCCACTAGACCTCTGAAGGTACGCTGTAAGTTGGGAAACCATTGCAAGTGTGGCAGGGCGCACTGTCCAGCTGAAAGAGGTCGCTGCCATTAGGGAATACCATTTCTGTAAAGGGTCCATCATTTTATGACCACCCATTGAGTAGGTCCCCTTGTCCTGACCCATGGTGGCATGGAGTGCACTAAGACCTCTGAAGGTACGCTGTAAGTTGGGAAACCATTTTTGCAGTGGCAGGGCGCACTGTCCAGCTGAAAGAGGTCGCTGCCATTAGGGAATACCATGTCCGTAAAGGGTCCATCATTTTATGACCACCCATTGAGTAGGTCCCCCTGTCCTGACCCATGGTGGCATGGACTCCACTAGACCTCTGAAGGTACGCTGTAAGTTGGGAAACCATTGCAAGTGTGGCAGGGCGCACTGTCCAGCTGAAAGAGGTCGCTGCCATTAGGGAATACCATTTCTGTAAAGGGTCCATCATTTTATGACCACCCATTGAGTAGGTCACCTTGTCCTGACCCATGGTGGCATGGGCTCCACTAGACCTCTGAAGGTACGCTGTAAGTTGGGAAACCATTTCTGCAGTGTGGCAGGGCGCACTGTCCCGCTGAAAGAGGTCGCTGCCATTAGGGAATACCATTTCTGTAAAGGGTCCATCATTTTATGACCACCCATTGAGTAGGTCACCTTGTCCTGACCCATGGTGGCATGGGCTCCACTAGACCTCTGAAGGTACGCTGTAAGTTGGGAAACCATTTCTGCAGTGTGGCAGGGCGCACTGTCCCGCTGAAAGAGGTCGCTGCCATTAGGGAATACCATTTCCGTGAAGGGGTGGACTTAGCCACCAGCAATGTCCAGGTAGATCAGGTAGGTGGTACATGTGCAGTACCATCCACATGAATGGCAGGAGCCAAGGTTTCCCAGGGGAAAATTGGCCAAAGCATTACACTGCCTCCGGCGGGCATAGGCATGCACATAGGGGACACCCTAATCACCCCATACGGTGCCGATTCCCTCTGCTTCCCGTCTCACCCCTGCAATGCTGCCTCTCAGGAGCAAGGAAGGGGCTGGTAAATATTTAATTAACTGGCTTGCTTTTTCTAACTGAACACAGTGAGTGATCTGTGCCGATCGGCCCGTCTTCATTCTCAACCACTTGCTGACCAGCCGCCGTCATTATACCACGGTAGGTCGGCACGATCCCGCGAACCGTCGTAGCTGTATGTCAGTCCCTTTAAGTGTGATAGCAGGTGCACCGCGGGGGGTGCCGATGCTCGTGACCGGCGGTCGCGATGACCGCCGGCCACGAGCAATGCGGGCTCGAGAGGCAGAACAGGGACGCGTGTGTGTAAACACACACACGTCCCTGTTCTGTGAGCTGAGGAGAGACAGATCGTGAGTTCCTAATAGCTAGGAAGCACGATCTCTCATCTCCTAAAGTCAATCCCCTCCCCCACAGTTAGAACACACACAGGGAACACAGTTAACCCCTTGATCCCCCCCAGTGTTAACCCCTTCCCTGCCAGTGACATTTCTACAGTAATCAGTGCATTTTTATAGCACTGATCGCTGTATAGATGTCAGTGGTCCCAAAAATTTGTCAAAAATGTTCTGACGTGTCCTCCATAATGTCGCGGTCTCGATAAAAATCACAGATCGCCGCCATTACTAGTAAAAAAAAAAAATGCCATAAATCTATCCCCTATTTTGTAGACGCTATAACTTTTGCGCAAACCAATCAATATGCTTTTTTTTGCGATAAAAATATAAAGAATAAAAATATGTAGAAGAATATATAATTGGCCTAAAATGAGGAAAAAATTAACTTAAAAAAAATTGGGATATTTATTACAACAAAAAGTACAAAATATTTTGGTTTTTTTTTCAAAATTGCCGCTCTTTTTTTGTTTATAGTGCAAAAAATAAAAAGCGCAGAGATGATAAAATACCACCAAAAGAAAGCTCTATTTGTGAGGAAAAAAAGGACGTCAATTTTGTTTGCATGACCGCGCAATTGTCAGTTAAAGCAACGCAGTGCCGTATGGAAAAAAATGACCTGGTCATTGAGCAGCCAAATCTTCTGGGGCTGAAGTGGTTAATTGAAGCATAGTAAACTGTTTACTGCAGGCTGCAGAGAAAGGGACTGGGGGAATCTCTGTCCTCCATTTCTTTCTCTGTCTCAGAAGTGAGACATCAGGGGTCTATTTACACCCTTGATATTTCACCAAAGCCCCATAACGAGGCTCCTAAACAAAAATCCACTGTGCAGTTGGTTTTGCACAGAGTGGCCCCGATCCTCCTCTTCTGGGGTTCCCCCCGGCGGCGATATCAGCTCTTCCCTGCATCGTATAACCCCCTAGGAGAAGCGCTCTCCCGGGGGGGTTACCTTGCTGGCGCGCACCGAGTCCATAGACGCCGAATGTAGGACATGGCGTAGATCGGCGCGGAGCCTGCGATGCTCTATGCCCAGAAGTGGGAGCAAATACCTGGATTAGACAGGTATCCGCTCCCCCCTGCCCCCGAAAGGTGCCAAATGTGACACCGGAGGGGGGGGGATTCCAAAAAGCGGAAGTTCGATTTTTGGGTGGAACTCCGCTTTAACGCATAGGATGCATTAACCACTTCAGCCTCAGCAGAATTTACCCCCTTCCTGACCAGAGCACCTTTTGTGATTTGGCACTGCGTCGCTTTAACTGACAATTGCGCGGTTGTGCGACGTGGCCCCCCCAAAAAATTGACCGGACTCACGTAACTTCCCGTAGGCGCGCGCCCCCGCCGCCTCTTAAAAGGGCAACGTACAGGTACGTGATTCTGTCTGTACGTGTCCTTCTGCTGACATATAGCGGCGTGAGGCGGTCGGGAAGGTGAAAAAACACAAAGATTTACAGCCTCTAAGTTCTACTTAAAGTTGCAACATATTTCCTTTTTGTTTTTGGATTTAGATACATTTGTTACAATAGGAAAGTATTCTTTGTAGCGTTGTGTTCTTGTGTCTGCGCAGTTTGTGGATTGGTGACCTCCATAGTTATTTTTTAGCAGTATTTGTCAGCCTGTATAAACAATTTAACTTATTAGTGTGCAAATATCAATACTCAATGATACTACTACCATAAAAAACAATAAATGAACAATTAATAAATAATCGTGTAAGTAAATAAATAAATATTAATTTATTTACTTGCACGATTATTTATTAATTGTTATTTATTCATTTATTTACTTATTTGTTATCTATTGAATTACACGATTATTTATTAATTGTTATTTATTCATTTATTTATTTGTTATCTATTAACTTATACGATTATTTATTGTTATTTATTCATTTATTTATTTGTTATCTATTTACTTACATGGTCATTTATTGTTATTTATTTATTTATTTGTTATCTATTTACTTACACGATTATTTATTAATTGTTATTTATTCATTTATTATTGTTTTTTATGGTATTCGTATCATTGAGCATTGAGTATTGATATTAGCGCACTAATAATTTAAATAGCTTGTTACTCAATGATACGAACACCATAAAAAAAAAAACAACAATTAATGAATAATCGTGTAAGTAAATAGATAACAAATAAATAAATATTTATTTATTTGTTTGTTATCTATTTACTTACACGATTATTTATTAATTGTTATCTATTTATTTGTTATCTATTTACTTACACGTTTATTAATTGTTATTTATTCATTTATTATTTTTTATGGTATTCGTATCATTGAGCATTGAGTATTGATATAAGAGCGCACTAATAATTTAAATAGTTTGTTACTCAATGATACGAATACCATAAAAAAACAATAATAAATGAATAAATAACAATAAATAATCGTGTAAGTAAATAGATAACAAATAAATAATATTTATTTGTTATCTATTTACTTACACAATTATTTATTCATTGTTATTTATTCATTCATTTATTTATTTATTATCTATTTAGTTACACGATTATTTATTAATTGTTATTTATTCATTTATTTATTTGTTATCTATTTACTTACACAATTATTTATTCATTGTTATTTATTCATTCATTTATTTATTATCTATTTAGTTACACGATTATTTATTAATTGTTATTTATTCATTTATTTATTTGTTATCTATTTACTTACACGATTATTTATTGTTATTTTTTTTTTTATGGTATTCGTATTATTGAGTATTGATATTAGCGCACTAATAATTTAAATAGTTTGTTACTCAATGATACAAATACCATAAAAAAACAATAATAAATGAATAAATAACAATTAATAAATAATCATGTAAGTAAATAGATAACAAATAAATAATATTTATTTATTATCTATTTACTTACACAATTATTTATTGTTATTTATTTATTTATTTTTTATGGTATTCGTATCATTGAGTATTGATATTAGCGCACTAATAATTTAAATCGTTTGTTTATATTGGCACAAGTGAGGGATCACTGTTTTTTGGTGCAGCTTTTATTATTCATTTTCCTATATATTTTTTATTAATTTCGGGGAATTGTTTTTGAGTATTTTTTTTGCTGCACCTGCACTTAAGTATTCTGTATTTTATTATTTCTGAGCCTGTCCCCACAATATTACTACACAGAAATGATTCTCATTGTAAGCGATCCGTCCTCATCATAATGGATCTAATGAGAAGAAGCCGTCCAGAAACCACATCTGAAAAACATCATTTGTGGGGAAAATTTAATGGACGTCCTCCAGAGAATTTTGGTCGAGAGATGTTTTTTTTTTTTTCAGCGAGGGGCGGTCAGTAAACAAGCGCCGATTTAAAAGAACAGCTACAGGCTCGCATCCGGACACATTTATTTAGTTAAAATACACGCGGCTCGATTCGCAAAGCTTTGGGCCCCATTCACACTTGGCAATGGAGAATCGCAGGCAAAAAAAAAAAAAACGTTGTGATTCTCCCTGCGATTCCAATTTGCAACGGCATTCGCCGCAAGACACGTGGCGAGTGCACGGGCATCATTCAGCGTAAGTAGCACCCCAATTTTTATGCTGTTTTAATATGTTTTTTGTGTTTTGTTTATACTATTTGTCGCCCCACCCCCCAAAAAAAAAAAAATATTCTGCTGGCGAGCGAACGGGCACCATTCAGCGTAAGTGGCACCCAGATTTTTCCCGCAATTGTCACGATTTTTTTTTTACGCAACACAATAATGCTGCAATCGTGGGAAAACGCGCCTTTAAAAATCATGTGAATTTTGTTGCCCCAAAAAAGGAGGAGGAGCTTCTTTTGGGTGAAAAACAGTGCCCGCCACAGTTTTTCACCCAAAAGAAGCTCCTCCCCCTTTTTTGGGGCAACAAAATTCACATGATTTTTAAAAGCGCGTTTTCCCACGATTGCAGCATTATTGTGTTGCGGAAAAAAAACGTGACAATTGCAGAAAGATTGGGGTGCCACTTACGACGAATGGTACCCGTTCGCTCGCCAGTGGAATTTTTTTTTTTTGGGGGGGGGGCGGCAAACAGTATAAACAAAACACAAAGACATATTAAACAGTATAAACACCCCCCCCCCCACAGTCAGCGTCACTTACCCCATCACCGGCAGCTACACCCTGCTCGGTGGCGGCGGTGGCCTCCCGTTCTCCACGGGTCATCGCAGCGACAGCGGCGGAGGCTTCCGTTTCCTCCCTCCCTCCTCCACAGCCAATCGGGAGTCTTCTCTTTTTTTTTTTGGCCAATTGGAAAAGGGGTCTCGCACCCGCTTCGGACCGGCCGGATTGAGGATCAGTGTTCAGTGTTCATTCACTGTCGTAACACACCTGCGTGGGCTCCGGTGGCATTCTCTGTGACCCGAGCCCCACCCTATTTTAATGCCTATTAGAGCCTCTGGCTCTAATCAGGTGCTTAAAAAAAAAAAACCTTGGTCGCTGTAATTTATGCGCCCTGAAAGGGGCCAGACGCATGAATAGGGGGTGGCCACGGCAGCCGTGGATAGATTCGGGCTATGCATGAATCTATCCATTGCATATAAGGAGGGGGGGGCCTAATGGGCGGGCCGCCGCTGGTGACGAACGTGCGTGGGGCGGTCTATTGAAGTGAATGGGCTGCCATATGCGTGAAAATCGGCCACACAAAATTGCGAGTGGGAGCGCGGGTTCCCGCTATGCGACCTTCAGTATTTTGTGGCTTTATTTCTCGAATCTCACTGCACTGGGCTGGAAATAACTGTCACTTTTTTTTTTGGAAAATGGGAATCTTTTTCTTGGCTTGTTAGCATTGAGAATTGTGTTCCTTTCTAAAGTCAGGAATACATTTTTTCAGTTAAGGGCTCACGCACACTTGCTTCAAAATGTGGCATTGGACACGTATACCCCCTTGTCCCTTTCTTGGTGATTTAGAGCGTCTTCAAAGCCTCCATAGAAGTCTGTGACAACGCTCGCTGACAGCTACCTGCAGCTTCTGAAGGGCTTTTATTCAGAGTCGGCTTGGCTTTGTTTTGGGGGGTGCTGCAGGTATGAGATATCCCAGGATGCACTGGGAGACCAACAAGCAAACCAGAAAGACGTCAGTCACTTCCGGGTTCAGGTGTTTATATCCTGGGAGTGTCTGGTGCAGGCGTCACATCTGGGGTGCACCGAGGAGCAGCGGGAAGGTGAGCTGGGTCTGGACTGGAGCAGAGCAACTAGCAGACGGCACACATGGTGTGCAAAATGGGAATGCTATAGTGTAAGCTGAGTGGGGACCAGAGAGAGAGGAGGATCAGTAAACCAGAGGATACTATGGGGGGTACTACTGACGGAGGGATAGGCAGAGCTTTGGAGATCAACAGAGCTGGGGATTACTACTGAGCCGGGGATCAGCAGAGCTGGGGATTACTACTGAGCGGGTGGGATCAGAAGAGCTGGCCGTTATTACTGAGTGGGGGATGAGTTGAGCTTTGGGGATCAGCAGAGCTGGGGATTACTACTGAGCGGGGGGGATCAGAAGAGCTGGGCGTTATTACTGAGTGAAGGATCAGCAGAGCTTTGGGGATCAGCAGAGCTGGGGGTTACTACTGAGCGGGGAAATCGGTATACCTGGGGATTACTACTGGGTAGGGGGATCAGCAGAGCTGGGGATTGCTACTGAGCGGGGGATCAGAAGAGCTGGGCATTACTATTGAATGGGGGTTACTACTGAGTAGGGGATCAACAGAGCTGGGGATTACTACTAAGCTGGGGAATCGGCATAGCTGGGGGTTACTACTGAGTGAGGGATCAGCATAGTTGGGGGTTACTACTGAGCGGGGGGTTACTACTGAGTGGGGGGTCAGCATAGCTGGGGGTTACTACTGAGTAGGGGATCAGCAGAGCTGGGCATTACTACTAAGCAGGGGATCGGCAGAGCTGGGGGTTACTACTGAGTGGGGGGATCAGCATAGCTGGGTGTTACTACTGGGTAGGCAATCAGAGCTTTGGGGATCAGCAGAGCTGGGGATTACTACTGAGCAGGGGAATCAGCATAGCTGGGGGTTACTACTGAGTGAGGGATCAGCAGAGCTTTGGGAATCAGCAGAGCTGGGGATTTCTACTAAGCAGGGGATCAGCAGAGCTGGGGATTACTACTGAGTAGGGGATCAGCAGAGCTTTAGGGATCAGCAGAGCTGGGGATTTCTACTAAGCAGGGGATCAGCAGAGCTGGGGATTACTACTGAGCGGGGGATCAGTGGAGGGTTCCCCTGAGCGGGGGATCAGCAAAGCTGGGGGTAATGCTGAGCAAGGAATCTGCTGAACCAGCGTTACCATTATGATGGCACAGGAAACTGGCGGGAGTGGTATGCGCCACATTAGCTAAGCAGACTTCCAGTGCTCTCTTCACCCCCCTTGCAAGTTTCTATTTCACTCTGAGGGGAACAAAGAGACTGCGGCTGGTTTCAATATAGAAAACTGCTGCAGATCCCTGCTAGGTCAGACCTGGCATATGAGGTATGAACTGTCAGCAGACATCACATACTCCTCCCTCTGCTCATGCAGTGATAACACTATACACGAGCAGAGCCTGCAAGATTACCACCCTCTCTTTTACCTTCCAGTAGAGGCTGATGGGGGGGAGGGGGGCAATTAGCGTAATAAAGAGCTTGCAGCTTCAGAGGAACTGGTCCTGTGCAGTGTCCCTGACAGACCCAGCATAGACCAGGGACCAATCGCACCCCTTTTGTTAAAGTGATTGAAAACCCTCACCTTGCAAAACAACCCATTCGGTGTAAAATAGACATGGAATGCAAAACATTTGTGTATAGATAGTTAAAAAAAACAATAAAAAAAAAACAATTTTAAATACCCCTTTTCCCCGTTTATATAAGTGATCACATTTCCTCTGTTCTCAGCTGCATAAGAGCTGGGGGAGAAGCAACTGCAGTGCACTAAACTTCCCGATGAAAAGCTGTGCAGGAGGGGTGTGTCAGGACAAGTCTGATCATTGGAGGACAGCAGACTGAGTTCTTAGCACAGCTAGAGAACTGACCACTGTGTGCTCTCCTGCTTAGTGTGGTCAGATTTTAATGGGAAAGCAGGTGGAACTGGCAGGGATGCCAGGGACAGTTATGCTGTAGCTCTGTGCAGCTTTCATTTGCAGCAACAGATCACTGCTAAAGATCTATTGCTTGTTTATTGCAGCCAGCAATAGGTTAGGTTCAGGGGAGGCCCGTCCTTTAAGGGCGCCACCCCCCCTCTATCCAGATGCCCGCCGCTACCTGATCCCCTGCCTGGTTTGCCAGCCGATCCCTGCCGCTTTGAGCCTGCCGATCCCTAATGTGCCCACAATCCCCGCCGCTGATGGGGTAAGTGCCGGTGGACCGGCAGGCAGCGGGGTGAGGATTTGAGGTGCCACGGGGGAAGGGAGTGGTTGTTTGCCCCCCCCCCAAACAAAAACCACCAACCGCCACCATTTAGGTTCATACTTGTACCTATAGCTGTGGCGGTTGGTGGTTTTTTGATTGGGGGGGCGGCAATCAACCCAACCCCCGCCCCCCGTGGCAACTCAAATCTCCCTTGCTGTCTGCTGGTCGGTTCAGCGGCACTTACCCCCATCTAGACAGCGGGCATCCGAGGAGCAGTGGTGGGGATCAGGCATCCGAGGAGTGGCGGTGGGATCGGGCATCCGAGGAGCAGTGGCGGGGATCGAGCATCCAGGCATCGCCTGGGATCGGGCATCCAAGGAGTGGCGGTGGGAATCGGGCATTGACTGGGATCGGGCATCCAAGGAGTGGCGGTGGGGATCGGGCATTGACTGGGATCGGGCATCCAAGGAGTGGTGGTGGGGATCGGGCATTGACTGGGATCGGGCATCCAAGGAGTGGTGGTGGGGATCGGGCATTGACTGGGATCGGGCATCCAAGGATTGGCGGTGGAGATCGGGCATCGACTGGGAATGGGTATCCAAGGAGTGGTGGTGGGGATCGGGCATCGAATGGGATCGGGCATCCAAGGAGTGGCGGTGGGGTCGGGCATTGACTGGGATGGGGCATCCAGGCATTGGCCAGCGGCTCTTCTCCTCCTCGCTTCGTGCTTCAAAAAAACCACAGCCTCTGTAATTCATGCACCCGGTGTCCTGAAATGGGGGGGGGCCGCGGATATCCATTACATATAGGGGGTGGCCTGGAGAGAGGGGGTATCGCCTGGGCGCCCCTAATGGACGTGTCGCCCCTGGTTCTGAGGGTAGGGCAGCCCATTCATGTCAGAAATTCATGCAGAAATGCAGGTAAAAAAGTCCCAGGCTGTTTTAAAATTGCGCTGCATGGAATCGCATGGTGATATGGCATGCTGCGCATGTGAAAACAGGCATTTTGCCAACGTGTGGGGGTGCCAGGCGCCAGGGCTGCTGTTATCATCGGGGCCCCATACAGCCCACCTGACTGGTCCTCTCTCAAGAGGAATTCAGAAGCTGCCTGAGCACTGCTAGTCACTAAGACTCGGTGAAGTTCTAGTATGGAAACCATTGCTGGGAATATAGATACCCGACTAAGGGGGAATATGGGAATATAGATACCCGACTAAGGGGGAATATGGGAATATAGATACCCGACTACGGGGGAATATGGGAATATAGATACCCGACTAAGGGAGAATATGGGAATATAGATACCCGACTAAGGGAGAATATGGAAATATAGATACCCGACTAAGGGGGAATATGGAAATATAGATACCCGACTACGGGGGAATATAGATACCCGACTAAGGGGGAATATGGGAATATAGATACCCGACTATGGGGGAATATAGATACCCGACTAAGGGGGAATATGGGAATATAGATACCCGACTAAGGGGGAATATGGGAATATAGATACCTGACTAAGGGGTAATATGGGAATATAGATACCCGACTAAGGGGGAATATGGGAATATAGATACCCGACTAAGGGGGAATATGGGAATATAGATACCTGACTGAATTAGGGGGAAAGTTTCTCTTACAATTGCAGTAAAATACATTGTTTGTCTTTAGTTTTTCCTGCATCCAATTGTAGGCCAACTAAATGATGTGGCCCCTCGGGTGTCTCACTGCGGAGGCCCCCCAACACGTCTGGATGAGACACGATTGTGTGTTGGAAGCCTCAGATTCCTCCCGTAGTGATATAATTGCGGAGAACAGCAGCTGAACAGAATTGATTGTTTACAGCCACTACACCGCGCTAATTGCTGCCTCTCTCTGCGGGAGGCGCTTAAGAGCCGGCTGATTATCAAATCAGCCCATTAGTAGGAGAGGAGGCTGTCATGTCACAGGTCAGAGCGGAAACTTTTTGTCTTCTACTGACAGTTATGGAATGATATTCTCATTACATTGCAGGTCTTTCTTTCTCCGCTTTTATTAGTCAGTCCCCCCCCCCCCGCCTCCCTCCTTTCATTCCTTCCTTCTGTCCTTCATCTCTCCCTTCCTTCCTCCATCCCTCTTTTCCTCCCTCCCTCCCTCCTTCATTGCTTTCTTCCTCCCTCCATACCTCCTTTCTTCCTTCCTTTCTCCCGCTTTCCTCCCTTCATTCCTCTTTCCTTCCTTTCTTGCTTCCTTCCTTTTTTCCTCCCTTCATTCCTCCCTTCCACCCTTCCTCCCTCCATCCCTTTTTTTCCTTCCACGCTTCCCTCCTTCATCCCCATTTTCATTCCTTCCTCCCTTTCCGAGGCCAGGACCAACTGCTTTGCACACTTTTTGCTGTTAACCCAAACTATCTCTAACCCTAACTATCTCTAACCGTAATGCTAACATTTAACCCTAACCCTAGTCCTTAATCCTAACCCTAACTCTATCTTTAACCCTAACCCTACCTCTAACCCTAACCCATACTCTATCTCTTACCCTTGTCCTAACCCTAACTCAATCCCTGACCCCAACTCTATCCCTAACCCTAACTATCTCTAACCCCAATTTTATCTCTAACCCTAACTCTATCTATCACTATCCCTAACTCTAGCTCTAACACTAACCCTATCTTTAACCCTTACTCTGTCTCTGTCCCTAACCCTAACCTTATCCCTAACCTTAACTCTAACCCCAACCCTATCGCAAACCCTAACTCTATCACTATCCCTAACCCCAACTCTATCTCTAACCTTAGTCCTAACCCCAACTCTATCTCTATCCCTAACTATCTCTAACCCTAATGCTAACATTTAACCCTAACCCTAGCCCTTAATCCTAACCCTAACTCTATCCTTAACCCTAACCCTACCTCTAACCTTGTCAAACGCCTTTCTTTTTTTTTGCCAGTGTGCATGGAACCTCTCTCTATCCCTAACCCTAGTCCTAGCCCTAACTATCCCTAACCCTAGTCCTAGCCCTAACTCTATCCCTAACCCTAGTCCTAGCCCTAACTCTATCCCTAACACTAGTCCTAGCCCTAACTCTATCCCTAACCCTAGTCCTAGCCCTAACTCTATCCCTAAACTTGGTCCTACTCCTAACCTTAACTCTATCCCTAACCTTAGTCCTAACCCTAACTCTATCCCTAACCTTAGTCCTAACCCTAACTCTATCCCTAACCTTAGTCCTAACCCTAATTCTATCCCTAACCTTAGTCCTAACCCTAATTCTATCCCTAACCCAAGGCAGAGCTCTAACTCGATTTTTAACCCTAGTCTTAACCATAATTATATCCCTAACCATAGTCCTAACTCTATCCCTAACCATAGTCCTAACTCTATCCCTAACCATAGTCCTAACCATAACTCTATCCCTAACCCAAGTCCTAACCATAACTCTATCCCTAACCCAAGTCCTAACCATAACTCTATCCCTAACCCAAGTCCTAACCATAACTCTATCCCTAACCTCAGTCCTAACCCTAACTCTATCCCTAACCCTACCTCTATCTCTAACTCTAGTCCTAGCCCTACCTCTATCTCTAACTCTAGTCCTAACCATAGTCCTAGCCCTACCTCTATCTCTAACTCTAGTCCTAACCATAGTCCTAGCCCTACCTCTATCTCTAACTCTAGTCCTAACCCTAGCCCTACCTCTATCTCTAACTCTAGTCCTAATGCTAACCCTATCCCTAACCCTAACCCTAACTCTATCCCTAACCCTAACTCTATCCCTAACCCTAACTCTATCCCTAACCCTAGTCCTAGCCCTACCTCTATCTCTAGTCCTAACCATAACTCTATCCCTAACCTCAGTTGTAACCCCAACTCTATCCCTAACCCTAGTCCTAGCCCTAACTCTATAACCCTAACTCTAAACCTAACATTTAACCTTAACCCTAGCCCTTTACCCTAACATGCACATTTGGACACATAAAGGTTCCTGTACTTCTTTGATGCTACCTTAGTGCCAGAGAGTATAAAAGCCGCAAAGTCACATTGCATAAACAGAACTATCATACTTTCCTATTAGCCAAAATAAAATGCAAAACTCATCAAAAAATGCAACACATGCATTTTTGGTGCGAGTCCATTGATGTCTATTACACGCAAAAAGCGCATTCTTCTGTGGAAAAAAGTCCTTGACACTTTCCAAAAAAAAAAAAAAAAACGCACCGGCTCAAAATGCACAGATATCTACTAGATCCATAGGACAGCATGTTAAATGGTCTGTAGTTTGTTTCTGCAAAAATGCACTAAAAAACGCATAGGTGTGAACCAAGGGTTTGTAAACAGGTGAAAGCAGCTTCAGCCAGCTCCACCCACAGACACGCCCCCAAGAGTGCAGGTGCTTCATATAAAAAGGAAGAACTCTTATTTGATTGGTGTTATTTCCTTGGACCACTGTAAGATTTGTATGAGACAAAAAAGGTAGTTGGAGGGGAAGGGGGATTATTACGGTGCCTAGATTCATCAAAGACAAAGAAATATATTTAAAAAGAACAATTTTAATACATAACAAAACAAAATACAAAAGTCACAACGGTATCAAAAGGATTTGTACAATCATAAATAAACAAAAGCACACCCAATGAGGTAGGGCCAAGATGATATAGGTCTGGGTGTGCGGATGGGTCAAAATCCTCCCTACATGTTTCGTCGTACAAACGGCTTCATCAGGGGAAATGGAGTTGAGACCACCATATGAAGACAAATTAAAAAAAAATATCAAAAAAAAGGGAAAAAACTATTTAATAAAAAATTATAAGCCCCAGTGAGTACTGCATCAATCAAAAGAAATCCTAAGATTTGTATATGTAGTGCCCATGCCAAACTGAATTTCTCCAGCACTGCCAGGCTGTCTTGTAGACCTCTTCCTGTTGGTGACGGAATGTGAAGGTCACCCTCACACTCTCCCTCTTGTTCTCACTCTCCTTTTCTTCTTTCTATTTCGTCTTTCATCCCTCTCCTCTTTTTTTTCGCCTTTCTCTCCTATCAAGGTGTATAAATGAAGTCACAGCTAAAACATTGGCAAAAAAAAGAGAAGGGGCGGGGTTAGTGGGACTTTATATGAGGTTAACGAATGGGTAACTTCATCTACCTCCATCCCTGTTATATGCAAGGAATTTGCAACATTGGCAAAAGGAATGTTGGGACTTTATATGAAGCGCAGCTAAGAAGATAAAGGTTAAAATCACGTGATCATGGGCTCCAAACATGTAAACATTACGTCAAAAAAATGTATAATAATAACATAGTAGTATAGTTCAATAGAATCTGAATAATTTAATTATACATAATAATGACATTGTGCGTAGCAAAAAATATAAATAATAATACAAAATGGTAATTATCGTAATATACAATTCATGGACAACATGATTTAGTTGATAATAGTAAAATATAAAATCAGTCTATAGGTAATAGAAACGTTGGTACACGATAATGTAATTATATTAATTCATAAGCAACAATCATGTAAACAGTGAAAGTAGTAAATAAAGTATAAAAATAAATAAATAAAAAATAAATAATAATAAAAAGTGATAATGAAATTAATATCACTAATTGCAGAGTCTCAAGATCACATGATGTTGAAGATGTAGCATAAGGCTAAGGCTCTACGCGTTTCGTGGGGACTCCCACTCATCAGGAGCAGAAAACAAGTACAAGGATCTATAATAAAAAGGTAGAAAGTCACAAAGTGAACATTTGCTGGACAAAAAGGAAGGAGAGGCAAGAGTGTACTCAACGTTCTTACCTATAATTACATAAAAGTATACTATAATTCAAAATGGAGGACGAACTAAGGGAAACAGAGCCTCCCCCCGGAGCTAAGGCTACACAGGTAGGGCCACATCGAGGCACAGGGCAGCAGCAGCAGGAGGAGGAGCACCAAAAGTGAGTGTTTCATGATGGGGTGTGTGGATACCAATAAATTGTGAATTTTCTGTGGAAAGAGTGGAACAGCTAAATCATTGTCATTGTTATTTTACGACGCCCCCTTAGAAGGGGGACCGGGGACTTCCAAGTCTTAAAGGCAACCGCAGTACAGAAAAAAAGCAAAAATTGACTTTTCTTTTCTTCACAAGCACATGACTCTTTGCCGTGTATAAAACTGACCGGTTTGTCTCCTTGATTCTTGCAGGAAACCACTCCACAAGGAAGAAAACGGCACCACCCGAGCTGAATATGCAATGACCCTTGAAACAGCCTAAATCCAAGGTACCAGTGTCATGGTCAAGCCGCCCCCCCCCACAAAACCCTTCGTGGTAGAAGAGCCATTGAACTTTTTCTTTGGGGGGGCAAAAGACAAGCCCTGCCCAAAAGATGGCTTGCAATGTAGATGGCATGGGCCATTGGCTGGAGACTTGGTCATGCACCCGTCATTCTGGAAAGAATACACGTGCAGTTGGGCTGGAGAATTCCCTCTGTATTTGTGGAAAGGCCAGTGAGAGCTCCCAACGGCCAGCGGATGAGCCTACGGCCATTATTGACTGCCCGCAAAAGTACTGTGACGCTGGCACGAGGAAGGTGGTAAACCCGCAATTTAAAAAGGACGAAGGACGTGGACAGGAACGCCCGCATGCGCAAGAGTTTTAGTACCCGAGATACAAACCCTATGTTATTTTCTATGGGACCGCGCCTTTATTGTTCATGAATACCAACAGAATTGCATGCACTTAATACTTTATCAAAGAAAACACAGCAGTGGTATAACTACTATGCAATACCTCTAGGCTGACTGTTACGGAAGAAACTACAAAATGTATTTCCAAAAAAGACAGAGCTGCCGAATTAAAAAAAAAAAAAAAAAACAAGTCTACTTGGTTCACAGAATATAGCCCATGCTTTCTTCTGCATGGCCAAAACCGTAAACCTTAGTGGAGGCCATGCCAAAGGGCATTTACAGCAGCATCCGGGCCCACATGAGATCTTGTGCACCTCAAAAGCAAGAACAAATCTCAAAGCAGGCAATGAGATCTTTTGTACAGACTGAGTGTCAATGGTGACTAAACCCCAAATTTACCCTGAGCAAGGGCCATTGTTAGGGTTCCTCTAACGGGTGGGTAAAGTCAAGCAAAGGGCCGCAGTTTGAAGACCACTGCTCTAGGTAGAAGGCATTGCTCAACAGCTTCTAGTGAAATAAGCCAAAAGGAACCAAAAAGTTTCCACTGAAACAGTGTGTGCTGCAGTAGAACCTTCTTAGAATAAAAGATATTTATATGGCCATTTGCATATCCCAAAAATATGAGGACTAACCCTCATTATAAAATAGTACGTAAATCATTTCTTTATGTTCTTTGGATAACTATATACACAGCCTAATATTATAGCGTCTTTTATTCCAAACTGTGCACAGCTGTTTCAGACTCGTTGCAGCACATGGATTACTTCCCCAGGTAGAAAGACAATCTTCCTGTCTGTTGTTTGGTCTATAGTACCAGGCCCAAAACATCCAATACAATTTCTGACCAACAATAGAGGCAGCACAAATTCTGCCTTTGCAGATACTCCACCCAAACCAAGTCCAACTAGGTAGTAGATGCATGTTGAAGACCTGGGGCACATGGCTGAGGACCTAGGACCATGTAGTAGATGCAGGTTTGAGACCTGGGGGACTTGGCTGAAGATGTAGGCTCAGTAGTAGATGCAGGTCTGAGACCTGGGGCACTTGGCTGTAGACCTAGGCCCAGAAGTAGATGCAAGTTTGAGACCTGGGACGCTTGGCTTAAGACTTATGTCCAGGATTGGATGCAGGTTGGAGACTTGGGGAAGTTGGCTGAAGACCCATGTCCAGGAGTAGGTGCAGGTCTGATACTCGGTGCACTTGGCTTTAGAGCTAAGCCCAGTAGTAGATGCAGGTTTGAGACCTGGGGCACTTGGCTAAAGACCTATGTCCAGTAGTAGGCGCAGGGTGGAGAACTTGGCTGAAGACCTATGTCCAGCAGTAGAAGCAGGTTGGTGACCTGAGGAACTTAGCTAAAGATCTATGTGCAGGAGTAGACGCAGGTCTTAGACTCGGTGTACATGGCTGAAGACCTAGGTACAGTAGTAGATGCAAGTTTGAGACCTGGGGCACTTGGCTAAAGACCTATTTGCAGTAGTAGATGCAGGCTGAAGACCTATGTCCAGGAGTAGACGCAGGTCTGAAACTCGGTGCACTTTGCTTTAGACCTAGGCCCAGTAGTAGATGCAGGTTTGAGACCTGGGGCACTTGGCTAAAGACCTATGTCCAGGAGTAGACACAGGTTTGAGACCCGGGGCCCTTGGTTTAAGACCTAATTGCAGTAGTAGATGCAGGCTGGAGACCTATGTCCAAGAGTAGATGCAGGTCTGAGACCCTGTGCCCATGGCTGAAGACACAGGTCCAGTGCCCCAGGTACCAAGGCCTGACAATGCCCCCTCTCCACATGCTGCATGCCACATTCAAGAGACAGTCAGTATAGAGTGTCACGTTCTCTGGTAAGATCCAATGTCTCTATGAGGAGATGGGCTCATATACTGTTCCCTGTAGTACTTACTGCACAAACTATCATCCATATCCTTCCTTTAACTCTTTTTGGAGACACATATACAGTACATATGAGTT
>NW_027507714.1:1542310-1581723 GCF_037356315.1 Lithobates pipiens | reverse complement strand
TCCCATTTCCCCAATGTATGGAAACTTTTGGGATGCCCCTTATTACTGAACTTACGGAGGATGGGAGGTGGAACCCGGACCAGAGGGAGGCGCAACCCGGACCGGAGGGATCACCACGGACACGGAACATTGTTAGATCCTCAGTTGTATATGAAGTGATTGGTGTATAGAATGCCGACACCCCTCAGAACAGATACACAGCAAATAATTACAACATTTTCGGACATCATTGCTGACACATAAACAATATTATTGTGTGTGTGTGTATGTGTATATAAATATATATTATTAAAACTAGCCTACTGCGCCCCCCCCCCCCATGCTTGATCACCGCTTACCCTGTCACCCATTGCCCGCCAGGCCCACACTTTTCCCATCCAGGTCACATCTTCTGCGGCTCCCCCCCGCATCTCCTCCCATTGTTCCGGCAGTTGCTTCTCCACCTGGCCAATCAGGACTTGGGACTCGCAGCCAATGAGATCTTAGGACTCCTGGACAACCGGTCTGAGGAGCCGCTTCCTGATTGTCCAGGAGAAGAAACAAGAATACATTGGCAAATTAATATTCACTATTGTCACACAACTGGGTGGGCTCGGGGCGCAGTGCTCTGCACCCCAAGCCCACTCTTTTTTTTTAAGCCAATTAGAGCCTCAGGCTATTATCCCATCTTTTGGAAAAAAGAAAAAAAAACCCTTGGAATTCATGAATCCAGCGCACTGCATATCGATTAGGGAGGAGGGCGGCACCCCTGTGCACTGCATATAGATTAGGGGGGGCGACACCCCTGTGCACTGCATATAGATTAGGGGGGCGGCACCCCTGTGCACTGCATATAGATTAGGGAGGAGGGCGGCACCCCTGTGCACTGCATGTAGATTAGGGACGGGGCGCATGAATTACGGAGGGTCGTACCTGTGCCCCCTGCATGATCGGCCACCACTGGTTACTGGACTACAGAGAATGCAGGGCGCAGAACACAACCCCCAACCGGGGGAGGAGCCACTAAATCTTTGCAAGTCCTGGACGGGTCATCTATTCATATACTGAATATTACATGTGGCCCTTTGCTGCTTTCAGGGACCACAGTACTTTGTAAACAGACAACCATTGGCTCAGAGGGTGTCACCAGTACAGGAAATGTGGGGACTTCTCTCCAATGGGGACACATCTGACCTCCTCTTCTACTTCTATTTACAAAGCCATGAGATTGTATATCTGGGTGAGAGATCGGCATTTCAGTAAAACCCGACAGACCAGTTCCAGCCGAGGACCGGCACCCGCCCTGTGCGAAACTGGCAGAGCGTGCCAACGTCCGCACCCTGATATACCATCGGCTGCCATGGAAACCTGACCCGAGTCAGAGGACCGGATGCATTCCTCGCTCCCTGTATATATAACACCCCTCCTATACACCCCTCGATAGCACAGAACAGCCCCAGTGCCCCCTGCATGGGACAATCTCTGGATTTGGGAATGATGGGGTGTGAAGGGTTAAATGCAGCATTTATTACCCAACAAACACAGAGAGGCGGAAAGCCCATAAAACGGCGGCTGGGATGGGCGGGTCTCTGTATTCCGGATAACGCCAGGCCTTATGTCGGAACATTCTACAGAACTCGCCCTCAATTCACACAGCGAACACCCGGTGGGGGAGGGGCCTTGTTTTCAGAAAAGTGACAGTTTTATGTTCAACAATGAGATTTGGGAAGTTGGTCACATGACTGAAAATAAAGATCCTTATTCTTGTGTTAAAGTGTATCCAACCCGAGATGTAAAATGTCATACATTGCAGAATGCCAGTCTGCGGCTGTGGTGTATGCATTCGTTTTTCCTTTTCGGGATAATAACATTGTCAGCAAGGACAGAAAACATCTGTTGATCCTGCCACAAATGCTATTCGTTGATACCAATGCTGGGGTTTTTATTGCAGCCACTGACACTGGGGGTTATTATTGCATCTATTGATCCCAATTTTGGGGGTGGTTAATTCCATTCATTGACAAAAATGTTGGGGGTTATTATTGCATCCATTGAACCCAATTCTGGTCCATTGACTCCCTTGCTGGGGGTTATTATTAGGCCCATTGACTCCCCTGCTGGGGGTTATTATTAGGCCCATTGACTCCCTTGCTGGGGGTTATTATTAGGCCCATTGACTCCCCTGCTGGGGGTTATTATTAGGCCCATTGACTCCCCTGCTGGGGGTTATTATTAGGCCCATTGACTCGCCTGCTGGGGGTTATTATTGCATCCATTGGAACCAATGCTGGGGGTTATAATTGTGTTTATTGACCCCAGTGCTAGGGGTGGTTATTGCCTCCAGTGACACCAATGCTGAGGGTGGGTATTGCATCCATTGTCACCAGTCCTGGGGGGTTATTTTTGCCTCCATTGAAGGACTATTCCAGCGCTGCCTGTAGTAGCAGGGATAAAAATCCTAGTTGCAGCAAACAATGGATAGGTCAACCAAAACCCAAATGGTGAATAGGAGAAAAATCAATAAGTGATGATGCCGTCTAGGTATTGACTAAGTGAATATACAATAAAACACATTTGGAATAGAATCCTAGGTAAACGTGGCGCAGTGCTTAGGAGTAGCCAGTAAATGAATAAATATAAAGTGCAACATCACTTATTGATTTTTATCTTCTTGCATCCAGTGACCCCAATGCTGGGGGTTATCATCATGTCCAGTGACCCCAATGCTGGGGGTTATTATCATGTCCATTGACACCAGTGCTGGGGGTGGTTATTATTGCATGCATTGATGCCAGTACTGGGGGTTATTGTTGCGCCCACTGACACCAATGCCATTAAAATGTAATAGTAATAGTGAAGAGAGTTTTTCTGTCTGTTGCAGTGACATGTCGGATGGGATGATAGTGGATCTCATTGCCTCGTACTTGGTGCTGCCCAACCGATTCACATTTCCTCTGTGCAGTCAGGTGAACGCAGCCGAACTGAGATTCCCGGTGCCACATGTGAGTCTTCATATGGGGGAGATCCTCATAGAAAACTGAATTATAGATTTCTGTATTTGGGGGGGGGGGTTATAGGGGAGCAGAGGTGATTTGTATTTATTTTTTAATAGGAGGGGAAGGCAGGGACTAAATATATCTTTGTCCAGGGATAATGTATAGGGGGACAGAGGTAACTATATATGTATGCAAGGCTGATATATAGGGGGGCAGAGGTGACTGTATATATATCTGTATCCAAGGGTGATATATAGGGGGGCAGAGGTGACTGTATATATCTGAATCCAAGGGTGATAAATGGGGGGGGGGCAGAGGTGACTGTATATATCTGTATCCAAGGGTGATATATAGGGGGGGCAGAGGTGACTATATATCTGTATCCAAGCATGATATATAGGGCGACAGAGGTGACTGTACATATCTGTATTCAAGGGTGATATATAGGGGGCAGAGGTGACTGTATATATCTGTATCCAAGGGTGATGTAAAGGAGGGCAGTCCATTGTGGTATATAGAATATGATGTCTTCTGTGTAATAGAGAATGTATTCCCTCTTCAGGGTGTGCTGAGAGCTTATCTCTATGAAGCTGAGAACTTGATTCCCAAGGACACCTACCTGAAGGGCCTCATAAAGGGGAAGTCTGACCCATACGCCATCCTTCGGGTGGGAAATCAGACGTACAAGAGCAAAACTATACAAGAGAACCTGAATCCTCTTTGGAATGAGATGTATGAGGTAAGATGAAGGATTATTACCCCCTGAGATCAATTCACTGTGAAGGTAATTAGATGATCACATAAGTGATTTACAAACTGCCCCATCACTGGTGGGGCAGGAAGAGGGACCTAAGTGGGTATGGGGGACTGCTGGGGCAGGTAGAGGGACAGGAGTGGGGAGAAGAGGCTGGAGAGACAGGGAGAGGAATACGAGTGGGGATGGGGGACTGGAAGGGCAGGAAGAGGGATATGAGTGGGGTCAAGGGAAGAAGGAACTGAGAGGGGGTAAGAAAGGACTGGAGGGGCCAAATGGGAGTTTGTGATTTTAGGAGACCAGTGTCATCCTTGTGACTAGATAAATAGATAAAATAATAAACATAAAAAATACATTCTCTACATAGACAGGAATTGGAGATCTTTTATTGCTATGGAGTGATTGTCTCCAGTTGGTGGAGTGACGTTCGGTGCCCATTGCCGTACCCATCTCTCCCCACTCTTTGTATTTGTTGACTGGACTCTTCTCTGTCTTGGTTGCAGTTTGTGGTACATGAAGTCCCCGGGCAGGACCTGGAGATCGATGTTTATGATGAAGACCCTGATAAGGACGACTTCCTCGGCAGGTAAAATGGTGGCCAACCAAGTGGGGTGCATACACGGCGCCTCTGTGCAGTTTTGTGTCTGCTATGAGCAGAACAACATGGGGGGGTCACTCTGTATTCAATGTTTGTAAAATTTCAAAAACTTATCGCACATCATATTCACCAATGTATAAACTTCAGGAACTTAGAGATGTAGTGAGAGATTTCAGGTTTTTTTAACAACTACAAGGAGATTTAAAGGGAAAGGGTACAGATTAGAGAACTCGGAGGGATAAAAGTTTTTATGCTGTGTGTAAACTAACCCCTAAAAGTGATTTATTGTGCTGATTTGTGTCTGCAGCCTGGTGATTGGTCTGGAGGGGGTGATGAAAGATCGGATTGTCGATGAGGTAATTGTTTCTTTGTGCTCTCATTTATACTGTACACTTATAAAATGTATTCTGATATGAAGTCCGAGGAAATGTTGGCAGAGCTCTGTAGGCTGTATGAAGGGTTAGCATTGCGTAGCCTCACCCCGAGGATCCGGGGACACAGTGCAGTGAATTCTGCTCAGCATGCAATATCTGCATCATTTAGGAAAGGGCCCCTCTTGAAAAACAATTTTGGGGCCATTCAGTGACCTGCCTGAGAACAAAACACATCCCGTACACACGATCGGACATTCCGACAACAAAATCCATGAGATTTTTTCCGACGGATGTTGGCTCAAACTTGTCTTGATTACACACGGTCACATAATGTTGTCGGAAATTCTGAACGTCAAGAACGCTGTGACGTACGACGAGCTGAGAAAATTGAAGTTCAATAACCAGTGCGGCTCGTCTGCTTGATTCTGAGCATGCGTAGAACTGTGCTTCGGAATTTACGACAAGGGATTTTGTTGTCAGAAAATTTGAGAACCAGATCTCAAATTTTGTGTGACGGAAATTCCGATGGAAACTGTCTGATGGAGCCCACGCACGGTTGGAATTTCCGACAAAAAGCTTGTATCGAACATTGTACGGCGCATTAGTGATACCTTCACCTCTATGATGGCTGATAATATACGGGGGGGGCAGATTAAGAACATTCCCTCCATTTTGTGCATTTTGGGGCCAATCAGACAGGAAGTGAGAGGTCCTCTATGCCCCGTTTTGTGTACTTGGGCTCCTAAAAACCAAAGTGGTCCCTTGTACAGCTGTAAAGTCAGCACAGATGGTGTTCTCCATTGGAGACTGAATGGACTGTTTGTACATGTGGATGTCCTGCAGGGGAGGGACCAGGGGGGGTGTCCTGCATGGGAGGGACTCGGGTGGGACCCGAGGGGGGTGTCCTGCAGGGGTGGGATCTGGGCCAGGGGGTGTATTGCAGGGGTGGGACCCGGGGCCGGGGGGTGAAAGAGGTGGGTTCTGGGGGGGGTCCTGCAGGGGAGGGAACCCAGGCCATTACTCTCTTCTCTCTGTAACCAGTGACTCCTCTTATGTCTTCAAGTGGTTTCCACTCTGCGATGTGGTCAGTGGATCCGTTCATCTCAAACTGGAGTGGCATTCACTGCTGGCAAACCCAGAAAAGTTGCGCGAGGTGAGTGAGTGACTGTCTCAGCACGTCCGTCTGTCCGCCTGTCCGCCTGGAGTTCAGGTCATGCTGAAAGGACTGTAATCTGGAGTTTTTTTTATAATTTTAAGTTTTGTAGTCTGGAGTTGCACTCTGTGTATGGTATGCTTCCATATATAAACTCTCCCATCTCTCCCCCTGCACTCCTATGTATAACACTTCTTTGTGCCGCCATCTGACCTCTCCCCTTATCTTGCTCCTGCACTTTGTGTATGACACTTATGTGTGCTGCCAAGTATAACCTCTGACCTCTCCTATCCCTCCCTCCTGCACTCTGTGTATGACACCCCTGTATACTGCTGTATATGACCTCTGACCTCTCCTATCCCTCCCTCCTGCACTCTGTGTATGACACTCCTGTATACTGCTGTATATGACCTCTCCTATCCCTCCTTCCTGCACTCTGTGTATGACACTCCTGTATACTGCTGTATATGACCTCTCCTATCCCTCCTTCCTGCACTCTGTGTATGACACCCCTGTATACTGCTGTATATGACCTCTGACCTCTCCTATCCCTCCCTCCTGCACTCTGTGTATGACACTCCTGTATACTGCTGTATATGACCTCTCCTCTCTCTCCCTCCTGCATATGACACTCCTGTATACTGCTGTAAATGACCTCTCCCGTCTCTCCTACACTCTGTGTATGACACTCCTGTATACTGCTGTATATGACCTCTCCTCTCTCTCCCTCCTGCATATGACACTCCTGTATACTGCTGTATATGACCTCTCCTATCTCTCCCTCCTGCACTCTGTGTATGACACTCCTGTATACTGCTGTATATGACCTCTCCTCTCTCCCTCCTGCATATGACACTCCTGTATACTGCTGTATATGACCTCTCCTCTCTCTCCCTCCTGCACTCCTGTGTATGACACTCCTGTATACTGCTGTATATGACCTCTCCTCTCTCTCTCTCTCTCTGTGCGCTGCCATGACCTCTGACCTCTCCTGTGTCTTGTCCTGCTTTAGGCTGGGAATGGTATGACCATCGCTATGGTGATTGTGTATCTGGACAGCGCCGGAGGTCTGCCTGTAAGTATATCGATATTTAATATGTATCTTTGTGAAGTGCCACCACATAGCGTAGCGCTGTACATGAGCTGATAGATGGTACCCTGCGGGATTTCCTGCACTCCATCTAATTGCTGTAATGATTTCTGTATGGCGCTTCCTATTTGGTGGGACCAGCGGAAGCGGTCCTTTCATTGGCACCTCCCATTTTGGGTCATGCCTTTAATGAAAAAAAAAAAAAATAAAAAAACTTTGAAGACATTAAAGAAGACGGTGCAGATTGTCACTTCATGTATTTACTGCCACTGAACAGGTGATAGTTAAAGCCCGGAAGTCTCCTTTCTCTGAAGTTCTTCGGGGAAAGTCCCACCACACGGTAATTGAGAAACGGCAGTTTGTGTCAGTTTGGATCCAGTGGAGAGATCTGAACGTTCTTCCGTAGAAATTTCTTCCCAATTAATCTCCTGGTAATTCTCTCCACCCGTCTCTACCATCCCCCCCGCCTGTCCGTGTTGTATCGTCATCCTCCCTCCGTCCATGTCTGTCGCCCAAAGAGCTTACAATCCACAATGAAGTTCTGTTTTTATGTCTCATTAATTCTACAACATCGGTGATTGTCCTGATAGTCCCCACAATAGTCGTGTTTTATGTCTCCGTATCGTGATTGTCCTGATAGTCCCCACAATAGTCGTGTTTTATGTCTCCGTATCGTGATTGTCCTGATAGTCCCCACAATAGTCGTGTTTTATGTCTCCGTATCGTGATTGTCCTGATAGTCCCCACAATAGTCGTGTTTTATGTCTCCGTATCGTGATTGTCCTGATAGTCCCCACAATAGTCGTGTTTTATGTCTCCGTATCGGTGATAGTCCCTATGATATCGGCACCCCCTGTGTATTGTACCTTTTTGTTCCGTCATCCAATCCCTCCACTCTCATCCATCATCGGAACGTTCCTCCCAGAATCCTCCGGGAGATCGTCTGTTCTGCATGTTTTCAGTTTGCATGACCCGCTTTGTACAATCCAGTCTCTCCATTTCATGATAAAACATCTTTTTAAAACAGAATTTTTTTTTTGTCTTGTAGAAAAATCATTTTGAATATTCAAACAATGAATACAGCGGCATAGGACAGAGATACACGGCGTATTCCATGGTATGTACCGTATATATGATCTCCTGGCAATACCGCAGGTTGGCTGGACATCCCCAATGCCTCTGGGTTCAGTACCGCGATTGTTCTCCATCAAGGTTCCCAGGAACAATGGCGTTCCGCTAGAACGGGGCTTTCTCAACCTTTTTAACCCTAGAGGAACCCCAAAGATATTTTGTTATGTCTCAAGGAACCCTTCCTAAAACCAAATCATCAGGGTTCAATAGGAACGATGCTCCTTATATCGGTGGTCAATAGGAAGAATGTCCCCCTTAAAGACAGCTAAGAAGATATTTGGTGTCATACTGCTGGGCTTTGCTCAGTGGTGCTGAACCTGGAACTCTGTAGACATCATCAAATAGGTGGTTCATCAACCACAGCTCAAGGAACCTCTAGCAACCTCTGGAGTAACCCTGGCTGAGAATGGCTGCTCTAGAAGATTCTAGGGGTTCCACAAGCAGTATTGAATATATTATCCATCTTCACTAACATCCATCTTCTCAGTGTAAGAACACATCTATCCACGGATGCCCAATGTAAGAGGGCGCCTGACCACAGATGCCCAATGTAAGAGGGCGCCTGACCACGGATGCCCAATGTAAGAGGGCGCCTGACCACGGATGCCCAATGTAAGAGGGCGCCTGACCACGGATGCCCAATGTAAGAGGGCGCCTGACCACGGATGCCCAATGTAAGAGGGCGCCTGACCACGGATGCCCAATGTAAGGGGGCGCCTGACCACGGATGCCCAATGTAAGAGGGCGCCTGACCACGGATGCCCAATGTAAGGGGGCGCCTGACCACGGATGCCCAATGTAAGGGGGCGCCTGACCACGGATGCCCAATGTAAGGGGGCGCCTGACCACGGATGCCCAATGTAAGGGGGCGCCTGACCACGGATGCCCAATGTAAGGGGGCGCCTGACCACGGATGCCCAATGTAAGGGGGCGCCTGACCACGGATGCCCAATGTAAGGGGGCGCCTGACCACGGATGCCCAATGTAAGGGGGCGCCTGACCACGGATGCCCAATGTAAGGGGGCGCCTGACCACGGATGCCCAATGTAAGGGGGCGCCTGACCACGGATGCCCAATGTAAGGGGGCGCCTGACCACGGATGCCCAATGTAAGGGGGCGCCTGACCACGGATGCCCAATGTAAGGGGGCGCCTGACCACGGATGCCCAATGTAAGGGGGCGCCTGACCACGGATGCCCAATGTAAGGGGGCGCCTGACCACGGATGCCCAATGTAAGGGGGCGCCTGACCACGGATGCCCAATGTAAGGGGGCGCCTGACCACGGATGCCCAATGTAAGGGGGCGCCTGACCACGGATGCCCAATGTAAGGGGGCGCCTGACCACGGATGCCCAATGTAAGGGGGCGCCTGACCACGGATGCCCAATGTAAGGGGGCGCCTGACCACAGATGCCCAATGTAAGGGGGCGCCTGACCACAGATGCCCAATGTAAGGGGGCGCCTGACCACAGATGCCCAATGTAAGGGGGCGCCTGACCACAGATGCCCAATGTAAGGGGGCGCCTGACCACAGATGCCCAATGTAAGGGGGCGCCTGACCACAGATGCCCAATGTAAGGGGGCGCCTGACCACAGATGCCCAATGTAAGGGGGCGCCTGACCACAGATGCCCAATGTAAGGGGGCGCCTGACCACGGATGCCCAATGTAAGGGGGCGCCTGACCACGGATGCCCAATGTATGAGGGCGCCTAACCCGGATATCCCAGTGTATGAGGGCGACCTGTTCCCGGATGGCCCAAAGTAAATGAACACTGCAGTCTCCATGGTTTGTGTTTCTTTTGTAACAATTTATTGGAAAAAAATGTTGTGATGTTCTTTAAGGCCCCCTAATTGATGACTGTTCTGTTCTCAGCAGTCTGAAAAGGAGCCAACATCGTATGTGGTCATGTCTATTGGGAAGAAGAGTGTGAAGAGTAAGGTGAGGGCGACTGTTTCTCTTCTATTGGAAATTTTTACAGTGAAGCCAAGAAAACGCACCCAGTATTACATTATTCTGCCTTTACTAAACTAAAATGCTGCGTGCCAAGCCTCAGCCTAGCAGGAGGAAAGCTCAGAACTAACAGAGTAGTATTTCAATGAAAGAGTAGTTGATGTTTGGAACAGACTTCCAGCAGAGGTAGTGAGTCAGTCAACTGTAAGTGGATTCAAACATAGATCTATATCAGATAGAAAAAAAAAAAAAACCCCACATACATATATACCAGAAAAAGGGACAGACTCGATGGACCACTTGGTCTTTTTTCTGCCACCACTCTGTTTTATGTATACAAGCTATTTACTATTACAGGAAAGCAACACAGACAAGACAGAGAGTGCAGGAAATGTGTACACACACAATATCTATCCTTTCCTAGTCAATGGTCTGTATGTCACGGGGAAGTAACTTGGCTACAGTTATAGCTGGTCCACAATTTCCATAGCAAACAGGATTAAAACCATTTTAAACAAGTGATACTCCTACCCCTTGAAATTCCCCACATTTTGTCATTTTACACCCAAAAACATAAATGTATTTTATTGGAATTTTATGTGATGGACCAACACAAAGTGACACATAATTGTGAAGTGGAAGGAAAATGATACAAATAAATATGTGAAAAGTGTGGGGGAGGGGCATTTGTATTCAGCCCCCTTTACTCCGATACCCCTAACTAAGATCTAGAGGAACCAATTGCCTTTAGAAGTCACCTAATTAGTAAATAGAGTCCCCCTGTCTTTAAAACGCTTCCATAAAGGTGGATGGGTAGAAGCACTTCATATTAGTGATATGGCAGGTGGTCCGGCGTTCCGGCAGTCCCAAGGAGTCTCGGGGATATCCGGAGGTGTGATTCTCTGACGGCATATTCTGAAGTGGCCGACAGATGGAAGCCACAACTCTCCCTTCCGTACCATTTCTGTAGCAAACCGGACTCCAGCCATTTCAAACCATTGCGGGGGATGGGATTTTTGGTTCTGGCAGCATTGTTTCTGTCCTGTAGTGTAGCTTATAGTGTCTGTCCCCCTGCACACGCACACTATCCTTTACTAGAAAATGGTCTGTGTGCTACTGGGACACGCTAAAAATTCACTCCGCTACCGTTATAGCTGGTTGACAATCTCTGGAGCAAACAGGACTCCAGCCATTTCAAACCATTGCAGGGAATGGGATTTCTGGCTCTGGCAGTATTGTTTCTGTCTTGTAGTGTGGCTTCTTCTGTTGTCCCCTTGGTAGTGTCCCACGGAGTCCCCATTTCAGTTTTGTACTTCTGACCCTTTATTGAGAAAGTTTACCATTCCCACATAGACATGGATCTTTTAAACGGGGCTCCTACATCTGTTTCTATGAGGGACTCGTTTCTGCCCACAGACTCTCTAGATGGCGTTTGACCATCAATGGTCGGATATGTCCCAAGGTCCGGCTTTTGTTGACTCGTATTCCCAGAACTACAATTAATCTCGGGTCCAGTGTTTGACAAGAGCTCCTTTACAATGGAAACCGCCAAAAAAAAAAAAAGTGTGCTTTCCTGGCCGATGGTTTACATCACCCATATTTACCACAATAGTCTCTATTTCCCCATTTTGTATTGGAGGATTATAAAATTGTGCGGATGTTGTTTGACGTCACAATGGTTTGTGTTGGAGATATTGTTATCTCTGTGTATCCCGGACCGCCATATTACTCCTTACACACTCAGACCCCGCTTCCTTCTCCGCTACACAGTCACTGGGCTTTATTGTTCCCTTCTTAATGGAAGTCTATGGGTCAGGCCTGACCTGTCTGATAAGAAGTGGAGGAAAGAGAAATACGAGTACTACCAGTGAAAGCTCCATCCCAACAAATATTCATTCCATTAAAAAAATTCCAATAAAATTCCACAGGTGCATCCAACACATTTCGGGAGCTCGAGGAAGCTCCCTTCATCGGGAATTGAGGGGTTTGATTCATATGATAGAAGGACCCTTGAGCCCCCCAAATCTATTAACTACACTTATTGATTTTATTATTTATTATTATTATTTTTGTTTTTTTGATGAAAATAAATGTATTGGACTTTTGGGCTCACAATGTTCTGGGGGAGCGGTCTGTACACGTGAGCCTGTCCAGTGCAAATACACCCATCCCATCCCCCGACCACGCCGCCCTGCGGGATTATCATTTATTCTGGGGTTCCAACATCACTGACCAACCTGATTGTCTGAGAAAAAGGAGGCCGATTGGATTTATCTCGGCAGTCTTTATGGAGGGAACACTAATCCCGCTCTGGGATGGATGGCCACCGGAGGGGACCGAGGCAAATCTGTATTCCGACCAAAAACATAAAAGTGACATCAAAATGAGAATTTTAGAACAACAAATGTACATGCAAAAAATACACTGCGAGAGCAACTCGCCCTTCACACAGATATTAATGTTTTACCAATACAAAAAAAGGATTATCACACAGACAATGATCCAGGGGGGGGCGCCATATTATCCTCGCTGCGTTCCCCGCCCCCAATAGTGGTCATGTGACTTTAACTTCAGTGTCATGTAATCATTTTGCATCTTTTTGCAGACGTGTTCCACCAGTAAGGACCCGGTGTGGGAGCAAGCCTTCTCCTTCTTCATCCAAGATGTCCACATGCAGCACCTTCACCTGGAGGTAACCACAGGAGCTTACACTCTGTCCCCTCCCCCACAGTCACATCAGTCTCTGTACCAGAGGAGCTTACACTCTAATGCCCCCTCCCCCACAGTCACATCAGTCTCTGTACCAGAGGAGCTTACACTCTAATGTCTCCTCCCCCACAGTCACATCAGTCTCTGTACCAGAGGAGCTTACACTCTAATGCCCCCTCCCCCACAGTCACATCAGTCTCTGTACCAGAGGAGCTTGCACTCTGTCTCCTCCCCCCCACAGTCACATCAGTCTCTGTACAGAGGAGCTTACACTCTAATGTCTCCTCCCCCCACAGTCACATCAGTCTCTGTACAGAGGAGCTTACACTCTAATGTCCCCTCCCCCACAGTCACATCAGTCTCTGTACAGAGGAGCTTACACTCTAATGTCCCCTCCCCCCACAGTCACATCAGTCTCTGTACAGAGGAGCTTACACTCTAATGTCCCCTCCCCCCACAGTCACATCAGTCTCTGTACAGAGGAGCTTACACTCTAATGTCCCCTCCCCCCACAGTCACATCAGTCTCTGTACAGAGGAGCTTACACTCTAATGTCCCCTCCCCCACAGTCACATCAGTCTCTGTACAGAGGAGCTTACACTCTAATGCCCCCTCCCCCACAGTCACATCAGTCTCTGTACAGAGGAGCTTACACTCTAATGTCCCCTCCCCCACAGTCACATCAGTCTCTGTACAGAGGAGCTTACACTCTAATGCCCCCTCCCCCACAGTCACATCAATCTCTGTACCAGAGGAGCTTACACTCTAATGTCCCCTCCCCCCACAGTCACATCAGTCTCTGTACAGAGGAGCTTACACTCTAATGTCCCCTCCCCCACAGTCACATCAGTCTCTGTACCAGAGGAGCTTACACTCTAATGCCCCCTCCCCCACAGTCACATCAGTCTCTGTACCAGAGGAGCTTACACTCTAATGCCCCCTCCCCCACAGTCACATCAGTCTCTGTACCAGAGGAGCTTACACTCTAATGCCCCCTCCCCCACAGTCACATCAGTCTCTGTACCAGAGGAGCTTGCACTCTAATGTCTCCTCCCCCCCCCACAGTCACATCAGTCTCTGTACAGAGGAGCTTACACTCTCCTTACACTCAGACCATTACTATGGGTATTATCCAGTTGGGGAGCATGCAGTGCAGACGGGGTGCTGATTGCGCTGTCTCTGTGTCTCAGGTGAAGGACAATAACCGGCAGTGTTCTCTGGGGATGTTGGACTTTCCTCTCCATCGTTTGCTCACCATGGACGGTCTCACGGCAGATCAGAGATTTCCGCTCACCAACTCCGGCCCCAACAGTTTCATCAAGATGAAGGTCGTGCTGAAGGTGAGTCTGTGATGTCGGGGAGGGAGATTCTCTGCTCCTCGTCTATGAAGGGCCCCCTTTGTACTGAGGGGCCACAGCGGCAGAAATTTGTTGATCTTTTACTTGTATGTGGGAGATTTCCCTACTGCTGCAGTTAATGTACTAATGAAAAATGCAACACATGGGGGGAGGGGGGGTCCTTTGATGAAGATCTCCAAACAGACCTCCCAAATAATCCCCATAATCTGTGCATTGTGTGAAATTTCATTTTCTATGTATTTACAAAGATTATCGGCTCCATCTAGTGGCCATAATGTGATCTTTCCCTGTATTACCACAATCGGGGAAATGGCACATTGTGACCACTAGATGGCGCTGATTGGAAATCCATATAAAAAAAAAAAGACTATTTTGTCATGGCAGATATGAGGTTCTCGTGTGGTTGGACAGGCCAATAACAAGATGTTGGATATATTTTGTCTGTTGGAGGATAGAGAACATTCATGGAGGATTTTGTAGAATGATTTATTCTGTTTGCAGATTCTGCAGATAGAGGACCCCGACCCTGACAGCGTCTATGCTGGGATCAACTCCCTGAAGCACGGGCCGGTCTCCATCAAGCGAGCGAATCAAGAAAAACCCCACAAGAAGCCCCAGAGCACGTCCGATGTCCCCCAGAATCAGGTCCACTGCGTCCCACAGAACAAGGCGGCCCCGCAGCAGCACAAGGTGGCCCCCCAGAACAAGGCGGCCCCCCAGAGCAAAGTGCTCCCCCAGAACAAGGTGCTCCGGAGGGAGAGTAGCCTCAGCAGTACCAATCGAGTATATCAGACCGCCCCCGAACAGAACCAGCAAGCCAACCAGAACGCTGGAAACAGCAAGGTCCCCTCCGCCCCTCAAACCCCCAAACTGAGACACCTGCAGAGGATCGCGCCCAGCCTCATGTCACTCAACTCCATGGGCTCCTCCGTCTTCGACCTGAATGAGGACTTCAGGTGTGTAATCTGTGCAGGACCCTTTCCTGATCACATTGGAGAGATGGGGCCCCCGGGGGCCCTCATGATGTACACTGACTCCCCCATTGTCTCTGTTGTCTTTCAGTGGTACCGGCTTGCTGCTTGGTGAGATCAACATCTCCATACGATACGCGGCACTACGCCACTGCCTCATCGTGTCCGTCAACGGCTGCAGGTAGGTCATGGCACAGCCCAAGTCTTCGTTCAGCTTAAAGTGGACCTATCCGTACCCAATCTACATAAATATTCCTGACATGTCACTATATACAGGAACATATTACCCATAGAAGGCTGTCCATCAACTCTGGTCAGTGATTTGTCTAGGCTGAGATGATGTCATCCGTCTGCTGCAAGTAGGAGGAAGCATTTTCTCAGTCTCCCCTCCCCCAGTGATCAGACTGTACACTGCAACGTTATAGCAAGCCACACCTACAATATTCTACTTTGTGAAGTCCAATGAGGACAATCGGATGATATATTGATCTTTAATTGATGCATTTTCATTTTATTCTCGCCAAGGAACCTGATCCAGTGCTCCAATCATGGCGCAGACCCCTACGTCCGAATTTATCTACTGCCGGACCGGAGGTGGGCCGGCCGCAAAAAGACCTCCATAAAAAGGAAGACCCTCCATCCCATCTACAACGAGAGGTGAGTGAAGACCAATTGTAGATCGTCAATAAATCTGCTAAAGACACTCTGGCTGGGTTCACATTTGTGCAAATGAGGGTTTCCCCACATCTAATTCTCATGACAGGCGAGTGTGTCCGGCTCTCAATGGTTCACACCGGTCCGAATTCCAAGAGGTTCCTGTGCGTCTTTGGGTCCGATTCAGGTGCCAATTTATGTAAAAATTCGGACATGATTCGCACCTGAACCGGCTCACGGGGACGCACCGGACCCCAGGCTGGGGACCGCGGCCGCACATATGTGAACCTGGCAGCTACATTTTTTAATGTGGCTAAACTGAGCCTCAAATTATTATGGCTTTCTATGAAGAAGTAATTCCTTCATCGTCCTCTTCTCTTCATCGTCCTCTTCTCTTCATCGTCCTCTTCTCTTCATCGTCCTCTTCTCTTCATCGTCCTCTTCTCTTCATCGTCCTCTTCTCTTCATCGTCCTCTTCTCTTCATCGTCCTCTTCTCTTCATCGTCCTCTTCTCTTCATCGTCCTCTTCTCTTCATCGTCCTCTTCTCTTCATCGTCCTCTTCTCTTCATTGTCCTCTTCTCTTCATTGTCCACCCCCATGGTACTTGGATTGAATGTAACCGATCTCTGTGAAGGTTCTTAAGTATCCAGGTCAGGGTTTATCTATAATAGGATGTCCCATCCAGTTGGGCTTGTTCTGAACTGTTATTTACTCTTGAAGACGTCTCGTAGCTCCTTCAGGTCACTTCTGTTCTGTTGAGTGTCCGGAAGATACCCCAACAACTATCCATACAGAGAGCCCAGACACCTTCATCCAATCGCCATGAAATGTGAAGATGTTGACTGTCCAAGAACAGAGGGAGGTGCAAAAACAAAACCATACCCCCCACCCAAATCCCATGCTTGGAGTTGGGAAGATTCCACAACTTTCATACCTCTCATTCTGTTCCTGGACAATCAACATCTACACATTCCATCAGGGGCTGAATGACAACTTTTGGCCCAGGGGACAAGTACAACCAAGAGGCCCATGGTGCAGAGACTCGGCCCCCCTCCTGCTCCCCCTTTCCCTGCCTCCTTCTGACCCCCATCCCAGGCTGAAGCTCCACTCCAGGTACCTCTCTACTCACCGGGCAGTTTGGGCTGGACAGCGCCTGTTGTACCAACTCCAGATTCCTGAATTGGCTAACAGGGGCAGCTGGGGACTGCAAGGGAGATCCAGGGCAGCTTGGTCGGAGCTGCCCCGGGGGGGGGGGGGGGCGGGCTATTTCCCCCTGCCCAGTCTGTCCCTGCATTCCATGGTGATTGGATGAAGGTGATTTATGATGTTAATGCTGAGGTATCTTCTGGACACGCAGGATGGGTTGATGGAACAAGAAACAGGGAAGGTTCTAGAGCTTTCATCCCTCCCATCCTGTTCTTCCACATCTGCACGACACATTTCATGGTGATGGGATGAAGGCGTCTTAAGGTACGGCTATACATCTTCCCGACGCTCATTAGAACTGAAGACATGACTTGGAGAAGCTGTGAAAGGTCTTCAACAAACCTGATTGAAGATGAGAAACCTCTACTAGTGATGTAGCATATTTACGGGTTCCAGATCCTCCAAGACCTCTCGTGTGTGTGTGTGTGTGTGTGTATATAAATATATATATATATATACACACAAACACAGGAGAGCTCTAGAACCCATAAATATGCTACATCACTAGTAGAGGTTTCTCATCTTCAATCAGATTTGTTGAAGACCTTTCACAGCTTCTCCAAGTCATGTCTTCAGTTCTAATGAGTGTCGGGAAGATTTATAGCCGTACCTTAAGACACCTTCTTTCACATCTGCTTGACACATTTCCTAGTGATGGGAAGAACAGGATGGGAGGAATGAAATCTGTAGAACCCTCCCTGTTTCTTGTTCCATCAACCCATCCTGTGTGTCCAGAAGATGCGGACTATTTCAATGCCAGACAGTTTTTGGGGTACCAATTCAATACACAGACACCCCAGTCAATCTTTTCCATGTAATCGGTAGTTTGAGTTCTGGAACCACAAAATGTCACCCCATTCTGCACCCTCTATCCGCTGTCTGTCTGAGGAATCTTTTCATGATACTCTGAGAACCATCTTTGCACATGTGAGCTAAAAATCCGTGCAAACCGGCATTCCGATCTCCGGATACAATTTCTCACATCTGATGTTCAGCGGGAGGTGAGGGAAGCGGAGGAGAGGCAGACCAGTAATGGCTACACCTCGATCTCTATAGATAATGGTGGACAGTCGCTTTCCAGGCTTGGTGCCCTTTGGGACAAATCATGGAGGGCGAGACGCTCACACCAGGCCTGGGAGTGTAGAGGTAACAGTGTCACTCCATCCTCTTGTGTCTGGCAGGTTCGAGTTTCTGGTTTCTCTGGAAGATGCGAAGAAGCGGATGCTGGACATCGCTGTGAAGAACAACAGGCAGTTCGGGTCACATGAGAGGAAGGAGATGGGGAAGGTAAGAGTCGGATCTGATGGGAAGGGTCTGGATGTCATTGCAGGGGGAGCACATTTTGGGGTGTAATCATGTGATGGGTGCAGGTCACATGACCTGGTGAGCAGGACAGATGGGGAAAATGCATCAATCCACACCAGATACATCAAGGCTTCCTTGTATACTAGAGCTAAAGGCATCCCTTAAAGGGCTGCAGGGGGCTCTTAGTTTCATAGTTAGGTTGAATAAAGACACCAGTCCATCCAGTTCAACCTGAGTGTCTACAATTGTCCCTATCCCTGTACATTGCACACTCACATCAGTCCCTACCCTCAAAGAGCCACAATCCAAGGTCCCCATTCATATACTAGGGGCCAATTTTGGATAGAAGCCAATTAACCTACCTGCATGTCTTTGGATTGTGGGATGAAACCGGAGTACCCGGAGGAAACCCACACAGGCACAGGAAGAACATGCAAACTCCAGGCAGGTAGTGTTGTGGTTGGGATTTGAACCAGCGACCCTTCTTACTGCTAGGTGAGAGTGCTAACCACTACACCACTGTGCCGCCCCACTACACTGTGGAAAGCAGAGAGGGGGAGGTGTCAACTAAGTAGTATTATACAGTCATCATTTATTGCACAAGGTTATAAAAACATATAAGGTGCAAGAGAAATTCATGTCCATCGTTGTACTGATCAGTCGTAGCGATCCCCGCCATCCTGCGTGCTACACAAACGCTCCATGAAGGTGGGGAAGATGTGAGCCGGATTGGGTGCTTCTCTGTCCAGGGTTGGCACAGGACTCCGCACTGACCAGCGTGGAACGTGGATGTGACCTCACCGGAACAGGGATGTTAATCGCTCACAGCTCCCTCTACTGGCCTCCCTCTTACGTATGTAGACCCCCCCCCCCCCCCCCCCCATATTGAGTTCAGGTATCTCCAGTGAAGGGTCCTGGTAATCCTCCATCATAAAAAGACATTGTAGACAACGGTCTTCTTCCAACCTTGTGATAACAGTTTGGGGAAGACTCTTTTCTGTTCCAGCCCCCCCCCCCCCCCCCCCCACCGTACAAAGCAAGCTCCATAAAAACATAGTGACCAGTTTGGCGTGGAGGAACTCAAGTGTCCTGCACAGAGCCCTGACCTCATCCTTACCAGTACCTGACCTCGCAAATGCCTTCTCCATATTAATGGCCATAAGTAGGATCCTTTTCTGTTCCACCATGCCTGTGCCCCCCCTGTGTACAAAGCCATCTCCATAAAGACACGGTGTGAAGGAACTCAAGTGTCCTGCACAGAGCCCTGACCTCATCCCTACTGATCACCTTGGCATGAATGGGAATGGTGAGCCAGGTCTTCTAATTCAACATCAGTACCTGAACTCACAAATGGACATGAGGCTCTTGTAATGGAAAATGTGGGGGGAGGGAGGTACCTTCTTAATGGCTATGGGAAGAGGAGGCAACTCTATATAATAGGCCCTGGGCGGAGAGGCAACCCCCTTTGTTTTGGAATGGAAGCTCCTATGTGCGAGGGTCAGATCTCCGCAGACGTTTGGGCCATACAGTAGAACAGTAAGGAGCTTGACTCTCCAGCATCCACCAGACACAGAAATATTAACTCTGCAACCACGGCTGCCTTATGGACGACCATTTGTAGGAGCAACGAGTGCAGGAAATCACCAATGGGCTGCGCCTAATCTTCATTATATGTAATACTAGAGACTCAGAGACTGCAGACATTCTACAGGTGTAATACGGGACTGTTGGCCCTTGTACACACGGTTGGAGATTCCGACAAACAAATCCGTCGGATTTTGTCCGAAACTGTTGCATACACACGGTCGGACAAAGTTGTCGGAAAATCCGATCGTTCAGAACGTGATGACGTTATTTCGTTGCGACGGGATTACGTTCAGGCTAGTAGCCAATAGCTTTGGTGTAGGAATTTGATCTGAGCATGCGTGGCACTTTGCCCGATCGGAATTCTCTACACATGATCGGAGTATTTTGTCGGAAAATTTTACCAACAGGTTGGAAAACTTGGTCCGTCGGATATTCCGATGGAAACAGTCCGATGGAGACCACACACAGTCAGAATATCCGACAAAACGGTCCGATCGGACACATTCTGTTGGAATCTCCGACCGTGTGTACAAGGGCTAAGAGACTGAGATCAAGTGATGAGATCATTCGAGATCACGGCCATTGCAACTTTTTTTTACAAATCAATGCTTCCGCCACTGACAGCTGGGGGGGCCCCAGGGGCTACAAAATAAGTACAGAGGGGCCGGAGGTTGGGCAGCGGGGCTCGGATCAGGTGGCTGTGCAGAGATTGGACCCCGCTGTGACCACGTTTTCTCTTCTCTTGCAGGTATTGGTGGATCTGTCCCAGATGGATGTGGATCAGGGAATCACTGACTGGTAGGTTGTGTTCTGCGCACGTTCAGCATCTGATGGGGGCCGGAATGTGAAAATATTTGTTCTTACACAACTTTAGGGGGGGAATAAATAATCCGCTCCGGATGATCCGTATGAACTGGTGACCCCCGGAGCGCACTTTTCCTGACTTACAAATTGCCCAGACAGGCTCCACATGAGAGGAGAAGAAGCTCCATATAGGAGGAGCTTTATATAGGAAAAGAAGCTGCTCTATATAGGATACACTCTATAGAGGAGTTGGGGGTGGAGCTCTCTATAGGTGGAGCTCTATGGAGAAGAAGCAGCTCTCTATAGGCAAAGAAGTGGCTCTATATAGGAGCTCTTCATAGGAGGAGGAACAGCACCTCTATATAAAAAAAATAAGCAGCTCTATGGTGGTGGAGGAGATGGGGGAGGAGGAGCTCTATGATGGGGGAGGAGGAGCTCTATGATGGGGGAGGAGGAGCTCTATGATGGGGGAGGAGGAGCTCTATGATGGGGGAGGAGGAGCTCTATGATGGGGGAGGAGGAGCTCTATGATGGAAGAGGAGATGGGGGGGGAGGAGGAGAAGCTCTCTGGTGGAGGAGATGGGGGAGTAGCTCTATGGTGGAAGAGCTCTATGGTGAAGGAGATGGGGTTGGAGGAGCTCTATGGTGGAGGAGATGGGGGAGGAGCTTGGTGGGGGAGGAACTCTGTGGGGGAGGAGCTCTGTGGTGAAGGAGCTCTATGGTTAAGGAGATGGAGGAGCTCTATGGTGGAGGAGGAGCTCTATGGTGGAGGAAGAGTTGGGGGAGGAGGAGCTCTATGATGGGGGAGGAGGAGCTCTATGATGGGGGAGGAGGAGCTCTATGATGGGGGAGGAGGAGCTCTATGATGGGGGAGGAGGAGCTCTATGATGGGGAGGAGGAGCTCTATGATGGGGGAGGAGGAGCTCTATGATGGAAGAGATGGGGGAGGAGGAGCTCTATGATGGAAGAGATGGGGGAGGAGGAGCTCTATGATGGAAGAGATGGGGGAGGAGGAGCTCTATGATGGAAGAGATGGGGGAGGAGCTCTATGATTGAAGAGGAGATGGGGGAGGAGCTGCTCTATGGTGGAGGAGATGGGGGAGGAGAAGCTCTCTGGTGGAGGAGATGGGGGAGTAGCTCTATGGTGGAAGAGCTCTATGGTGAAGGAGATGGGGTTGGAGGAGCTCTATGGTGGAGGAGATGGGGGAGGAGCTTGGTGGTGGAGGAGCTCTGTGGGGGAGGAGCTCTATGGTTAAGGAGATGGAGGAGCTCTATGGTGGAGGAGATGGGGGGAGGAGCTCTATGGTGGAGGAGATGGGGAGGAGCTGGAGGAGGAGCTCTATGGTGGAAGAGCTCTATGGTGAAGGAGATGGGGGAGGAGGAGCTCGGTGGTGGAGGAGCTCTATGGTGGAGGATATGGTGGAGGAGGAGCTCGATGGTGGATGAGGAGCTTGGTGGTGGGGGAGGAGCTCTATGGTGGAGGAGATGGGGGAGGAAGAGCTCTATGGGGGAGGAGATGGGGGAGGAAGAGCTCTATGGGGGAGGAGATGGGGGAGGAAGAGCTCTATGGGGGAGGAGATGGGGGTGGAGGAGCTCTATGGTGGAGGAGATGGGGTGGAGGAGCTCTATGGGGGAGGAAATGGTGGGGGAGGAGCTCTATGGGGAGGAAATGGTGGGGAGGAGCTCTATGGGGGAGGAGATGGTGGGGGAGGAGCTCTATGGGGGAGGAGATGGTGGGGGAGGAGGAGCTCTATGGTGGAGGAGATGGTGGGGGAGGAGTTCTATGGTGGAGGAGGACATCTCCCTTGACTATGGCTGGGATATCCAATATGACTTTAATAAATACAATCCTGTCACTTTCCTGAGTCAGTGTCTCCTCTGGTCCTAGGGATAATCTTATTGGCTGCTACTGTCAAAGCAATTGTCCAATCAGGAGCTAAGAGTGTGTGGCCCCATTCCTTGTCATAGGGCTGCTATCAGTAGTAGAAAATCTCATTGGCTGCTATGAGCAGAGCCGCCGTCCTATCAGATGCTGAGGAATTGCGATAGGTCGACCATCACTGATGAATCTTTTTTTGCAGGTTTGAGCTGACAGCCAATGGACACCCGACCTCCTGACCGACGGCTGGAACGTGAAATAGACTCCTCCCCCAACATCCCCCCTCCCCCCCGATGTAAATATGTATATTTGTAATTACAGAGCTGAAGATGTATTTTATCCTCTGATATCGCCAGAACCCCGAGGGGGCGTGGCTATATTTATTTTCTGATGTAAATTGTATTATATATAAATATTTGGAGTACAGAGCTCCGCCCACAACGTCAGATCATCGCCGTTCTCCGCTCATTCCAGGAATCCATTTATTTATTTACAGAACGCTTTAATGAATCAGCCGATATTCCGATAATAAAATGATTTTCAATGATCCTCGGTGTCCGCTCTGCTTTTATTAAAGTGCAAAAAAATGAACACAAAGCTTCTCCCATTCACAGGTCGATCTCGTCTCTGTGAGATCTGCCATCTTCCTGTGTATTGCTGGTGCTGGGCTGACCATGCTAGTCATCAGCTAGACAGAGGATGACCTTTCATCGTGGAGAAGTTTTCCTGCACTTTGCTCCTCGTATATTTAAACGGTACGATCGACAAGTGACAGAGCCGGGCCGATAGGGGGCGCTCTCCCTGAAGGAGGTAAACCAGAGATGACAGTATGATGGGGGGGAGGGGATCTGGTTCACCTCCAAGGATGCTGCCTCATCAGAAGATTGAATCCTGAGGATGGAGAGGAGACTCGCTGAGGTCACACCGACACCTCCAGCCTTAAAGACAAAACTTTGTTTTCATTTTGGATAGAGTAAGGGAGGGTTATAACCCCTGTCATTATTTTATTTATTTTTGGTCATCTGTGTCCCCATCGGGGAGATATGAAGTGAAAAGAAATCTCCCCAATGGGGCCAAAAAAAAAGACAGGGGCAATAACCCTCCCTTACTCCAAAATGAAAACAACATTTACTTTAGTTAAGGACCGGGCCGATCTTTCAAACTTGGTGTTTACAAGTCGAAATTTTTTTCTTTTGCTAGAAAATGACTTGGAACCCCCAAACATCATATTTATTTTTTCCAGACATCCTGGAGAATAAAATGGCGGTCGTTGCAATACTTTGTCACACCATATTTGCGATCCGTCTTTTACAAGCATAATTTTTATGGAAAAAAAATACAGTGCTTACTCATTACGCTATGAGTAAGCACTGATTTCAGTGCGAAACGCGTCAACATTTTTGTTCTATGTTCTCTTTTGCTGTAGTTCGTGTGATGTAATTTCTACTTGGAAAATAAAGGCACAAGTTATTACAGATTCCACCCGGAGTGCGGCTGTCCAGACTTTTTTCCCTTCCTATCTACTTGCTTGTGCATTAGCCAGCACCTGGGACTCCTTATCTGGAAATCAAGCTATTATCCCAGCGGATTGGCCTGGAGCGGTGCCTCTCTCCTTCCCTCATATACATGTATGTATATTATATATAGTGTTGCATATATGTGTCTGGATCCACCCTGTACATCAGGTCCCAGGAGAGGAGCCCCCCCCTTCATCAGGGTCCCAGGAGAGCCCCCCCCTTCATCAGGGTCCCAGGAGAGCCCCCCCCCTATCATCAGGGTCCCAGGAGAGCCCCCCCCCCCCTATCATCAGGGTCCCAGGAGAGCCCCCCCCCTATCATCAGGGTCCCAGGAGAGCCCCCCCCCTATCATCAGGGTCCCAGGAGAGCCCCCCCCCTTTCATCAGGGTCCCAGGAGAGCCCCCCCCTTTCATCAGGGTCCCAGGAGAGCCCCCCCTTTCATCAGGGTCCCAGGAGAGCCCCCCCCTTTCATCAGGGTCCCAGGAGAGCCCCCCCCCTTCATCAGGGTCCCAGGAGAGCCCCCCCCTTTCATCAGGGTCCCAGGAGAGCCCCCCCCCTTTCATCAGGGTCCCAGGAGAGCCCCCCCCCTTTCATCAGGGTCCCAGGAGAGCCCCCCCCTTTCATCAGGGTCCCCAGGAGAGCCCCCCCCCCTTTCATCAGGGTCCCAGGAGAGCCCCCCACCCTTTCATCAAGGTCCCAGGAGAGCCCCCCCCCTTTCATCATGGTCCCAGGAGAGCCCCCCCCCTTTCATCATGGTCCCAGGAGAGCCCCCCCCTTTACATCAGGGTCCCCAGAGAGCCCTTCCTTACATCAGGGTCCCCAGAGAGCCCCCCCTTTACATCAGGGTCCCCGGAGAGCCGCCGCCCCCCCCTCCCTGTCCAGAGTTTCCCCTGTACCTGGCTCTCTGTGCACCTCCAACCCCAGCACTGGGGGAGGGGGCGATGGCTCTATGGTGCCTGTGGAGAGGGGAGGGGCCTCTGACCCGGGCATGTATCAGCAACAATGTACAAGCAGAGTAACTCATTTGTACACTAAAAGAGTGAAGACGATGGATGCCCGGGTCAGAGGGCCCCTCCCCTCTGTATACACTCGGGAAGAGAACTACAAGCCCCAGGGAGATCCCACGGGCACCAGCCAGAGATGCCGGGTCTTGGGCCGACCCCCTCCCCCTCACAGTAGCAGGGCCCAGTTGGAAGTGCGACTGCTGCGAACCTGAAAGTTCCACCGCCGATTCAGGCTTTAAAGGAAGAGTCATTGTGATTCCTCCATCAGCCGGTGATATTGGGCGCCATCTAGTGCCTTGGTGTGGTATTTCCCCATACACTTTTTTTTTTTTTTTTTTTTCCTGCAATATACAACTTCCAGCCTGCAGAGAATATCTGAATTTGCTGCATTCGCCGCACACAACAAACTTACATGCAGTTTAGATGGAGAAACGACGGCGATGTGAAAGTCCAAATGACTCCAAGTAAAATGTTTTTGTCCAGACCTCCCCTTTGATGTGATGTCATTTTTATTACAGCTGTACAGAATCCCCTCCCCCCACCCCTTGGGGATCATTGTGATAAAACGTGTGACATCACAAGGCACGCCCCCTCTATCTGCACTGTGATTGGTGCCCTGATGGGCTGTATAGTCACATGCAAGGCACATAGCAAAAGCTCTGAGCTGCATTGCAAAATAAAAAACCCAAAACCTTTTTTGATGTGTCGGAGCGTATTGCGGCCCATCCCTAGTGTAATGTACCGCAGGGGATTGTTAGAGCCGCATTAAAGCGCCAACCTACATGCTTTGTTGAAGCTTTGCAAATGCCATGTGTGTTTTTTCTATTTGTTTTAAAGGGGCCCAGTAGGACCCTAGATAGATCCCCCCTCCCCCCTCAATAGCAAAACCCAGCTCTGCTGATCCCCCCCCCTCTAGTTCCCGCTCACCTCCACCTATGTTGCTCCCACCCTGCAAAATCTTCCAGTTTCTTCTGCTCTGGTCCCCCAGCTCTGCTGATCCTCCGACACTCACTCCCCTCTCTCTGATCCCCGTTCACCTTCCCCATGCTGCTCACCACGTGTGCCGTCTGCTAGTTGCTTTGCTCCAGTCCGGACCCCGCTCACCTTCCTGCTGCTCCACACCAGATGTGACGTCTGCACCTGACAATCCCAGAATATATACACATGAACCAGAAGTGACTACTGATCTCTTTCCAGTTCACTTGTTGGTTTCCCAGTGCATCCTGGGATATCTCATACCTGCAATTCCTCCAAAGCTAACCGAACCCCTCAAAAGTTTCAGGCACTGTTAGCGAGTGTTGTCATAGACTTCTATGGGGGGGGGGGGGGATTGGTTGTCAGAGGTGCACCGAATGGGTTTTCTGATGCCGAAACCGATACCGAAAACGAAAAATACACTAGGCCGAAAACCGAAACGGCACCGATAACTAAAGTGTTTTTAAAAAATATTTTTATACAGGAGATGGTCAGAGACTGGGGGACATGCTACAGGAGATGGTCAGAGACTGGGGGACATGCTACAGGAGATGGTCAGAGACTGGGGGACATGCTACAGGAGATGGTCAGAGACTGGGGGACATGCTACAGGAGATGGTCAGAGACTGGGGGACATGCTACAGGAGATGGTCAGAGACTGGGGGAACATGCTACAGGAGATGGTCAGAGACTGGGGGACATGCTACAGGAGATGGTCAGAGACTGGGGGACATGCTACAGGAGATGGTCAGAGACTGGGGGACATGCTACAGGAGATGGTCAGAGACTGGGGGACATGCTACAGGAGATGGGCAGAGACTGCAGAAATAATACAGGAGATGGTCAGAGACTGGGGAACATGCTACAGGAGATGGTCAGAGACTGGGGAATGAGAGATAATTTATGAAGGCTGAAGAGTGTGAATTCATTTTTTTAAAGTGCACCTGCAGATAACAGATCCTGCCCCCCCCCCCGCTGTACCCAATTGGTGCCTATAATTACTCTGCCCCTGAGCCTCACTATGGTTGGTACTTTAACTCTGATAGGCCCCACCCATGTGAGGGTGTTTGGGCCTGGCTATTGGCTGCTCTGGGGCTGAGCTCAGCATTGTGGGCGGTGGGATGTACCCCGATTTGTGGATTGAAGAAGGAAGCCGCCACACACACCGTCACCGTACAAAAGTTTATTAAAGTATAAAAATAAATAATAGAATGGATGGGGGTTGTTGTCACCGTGAGTCCAACGCCTTCAGCCTGAGCACCTCGGGAAGAATCTCCTCCAGATGACGGATTTCTGCAGGAAAAAGTACGACAATCAGGGACTAGAGGGGGGAGGGGGGACAAATGTGATTACAAGGAAACTTTTCTGGATGTCAATCCAAATAGAGAAAGATCTTTGACCTGCCAGCTCTACACACAGAGTGTCAGTGCCAAGGCAAACCGATGCCACACATAGCGCCGATCCCTCCTCTGCCAATGACACGGCTCATAATATTTATAAATGTTGGCGGAGTTCTCATAATTCTCATCACTTATTCTTCTCATCTCACAACAAGGAGGGACCTCTTACCACAGGGACCCATTCTGCACCTGAGACTCAGAGCCGGAGCAAGGGGCTGCAGGACCCCGTGTATTGCACCTGTGACCCGGAGCAAGGGGCTGCAGGACCCCGTGTATTGCACCCGTGACCCGGAGCAAGGGGCTGCAGGACCCCGTGTATTGCACCTGTGACCCGGAGCAAGGGGCTGCAGGATCCTGTGCATTGCACCCGTGACCCGGAGCAAGGGGCTGCAGGACCCTTGACATTGCACCCGTGACCCGGAGGAAGGGGCTGCAGGATCCTGGGCATTGCACCCGTGACCCAGAGCAAGGGGCTGCAGGATCCTGTGCATTGCACCCGTGACACGGAGGAAGGGTCTGTAGGATCCGTGCATTGCACCTGTGACCCGGAGGAAGGGTCTGTAGGATCCTGTGATCCATTATGTCTGAACTCTGTATGCACCTGTCCTGGGACATGATATAATACATTAATCCCACCCATGACAGCCCCAGCAGCAGAGACCAGATCTGCTCATGTTCTAGGCCCGGGGCTCCGATTCTTAGGGGGGACAATATGGCAGATCTGGGCCCTGTACCGGCCGAGGTCTTCCTTGCACTCAGCATGAACGCTGGTGAGGAAGTGCAGAGCACAGAACAACCAATCACATTTCTGTGTATGGTTGTGAATTCAGTGATGGAATCTGACTGGCTGCTGAGAGTCCCTGTGCTCCTGTGACCCCCTATAAGGAGCAGGACCTGAATACAGCGACTCCCCTAATATATCCAGCAGCCCCTTCACCAGATCCTCGAAGGCCGGGAAGAACTCCTCGTGTTCCTGGATCTTATTGATGATGCTGCAATAAGAGGAGAGAGAGTTCAGGGAAGATTCAGGCCCGGCCAGCAATGAGGGGACAGAGAAGACAATAGTTACATAGTTAGTAAGGTTGGATAAAGACACCAGTCCATCCTGAGTGAGTGTCTACAATTGTCCCTATCCCTGTACATCGTACACTCACATCAGTCCATACCCTCAAGGAGCCACAATCCAAGGTCCCCATTCATATACTAGGGCCAAATTTGGACAGAAGCCAATTAACCTACCTGCATGTCTTTGGAGTGTGAGAGGAAACCGGAGTACCCGGAGGAAACCCACACAGGCACAGGGAGAACATGCAAACTCCAGGCAGGTAGTGTCGTGGTTGGGATTCAAACCAGCGACCCTTCTTACTGCTAGGCAAGAGTGCTAACCACTACACCACTGTGCCACCCACTACACCACTGTGCCGCCCACTACAACCAATGTGCCGCCCACTACACCACTGTGCCGCCCACTACACCACTGTGCCGCCCACTACACCACTGTGCCACCCACTACACCACTGTGCCGCCCACTACACCACTGTGCCGCCCACTACTCCACTGTGCCGCCCACTACACCACTGTGCCGCCCACTACACCACTGTGCCACCCACTACACCACTGTGCCACCCACTACACCACTGTGGCACACCATGACATGGACTGGTATGATATCACAGTACGGGGGAGGGGGTGACAATATCACTGGACATAGCAGAGAACACACAGCAAGGACGACATTGTGCGGCTGCGGGATTCAGCGGTACGAGACGCGCGCGGCTGCGGGATTAAGGGGTCAGAGGTTGCTGTACCTGTCTATGTCTAGAGGGCCAAGGACATCCTGGAGTTTCTGGTGGTTTTCTCCTTCTGCATTTCGGCACATCCCCACACTGCGTTCACCACCGTCCCGATACCGGCCGCATCATCTGAGGAGACAGTGCAATCAGTATACAGATGAACAATAGGAGGGGCCCTTGTAGGATAACATAACATAACAACAAGGCGCTATGAGAGGATCAGCAAAGAAGGTGATTGTAGATGGAAATCGCCACTAATGGGTGACAAATTATTATCTCACACACAGGCCCAATTATGTCATTACCGGGTCGCCGAGCTTCTCTATGCAATGCAAGCAGATCATGGCTAGTGGAAGGGGTCAGCAGGGGGCAGAGCATGGCTGGTGGGAGGGGCCAGCAGGGGGCAGAGCATGGCTGGTGGGAGGGGCAGCAGGGGGCAGAGCATGGCTGGTGGGAGGGGGCCAGCAGGGGGCAGAGCATGGCTGGTGGGAGGGGCCAGAGCATGGCTGGTGGGAGGGGGCCAGCAGGGGGCAGAGCATGGCTGGTGGGAGGGGGCCAGCAGGGGGCAGAGCATGGCTGGTGGGAGGGGCCAGAGCATGGCTGGTGGCAGGGGCCAGCAGGGGGCCAGAGCATGGCTGGTGGCAGGGGCCAGAGCATGGCTGGTGGCAGGGGCCAGAGCATGGCTGGTGGCAGGGGCCAGCAGGGGGCCAGAGCATGGCTGGTGACAGGGGCCAGCAGGGGGCCAGAGCATGGCTGGTGGCAGGGGCCAGAGCATGGCTGGTGGCAGGGGCCAGCAGGGGCCAGAGCATGGCTGGTGGCAGGGGCCAGCAGGGGGCCAGAGCATGGCTGGTGGCAGGGGCCAGCAGGGGGCCAGAGCATGGCTGGTGGCAGGGGCCAGAGCATGGCTGGTGGTAGGGGCCAGCAGGGGGCCAGAGCATGGCTGGTGGGAGGGGCCAGAAGGGGGCAGAGCATGGCTGGTGGGAGGGGGCAGAGCATGGCTGGTGGGAGGGAGGCAGAGCATGGCTGGTGGGAGGGGGCCAGCAGGGGGCAGAGCATGGCTGGTGGGAGGGGGCCAGCAGGGGGCAGAGCATGGCTGGTGGCAGGGGCCAGAGCAATGGCTGGTGGGAGGAGCCAGCAGGGGGCAGAGCATGGCTGGTGGCAGGGGCCAGAGCATGGCTGGTGGGAGGGGCCAGAAGGGGGCAGAGCATGGCTGGTGGGAGGGGCCAGCAGGGGGCTGTACATAGAAAACATCCCAGCACCGGCCTCAGTACTCCTCTCATGAGCCCTCAGCCCTGATACAAGCAGCGGGAGGAGTTATGCAAATATCAAAAATCCATGTTGGGTGGGTGTCGGCTTGGCGGAGTGGGCGTTCCTAAGCAGGCTGTATTTAAATGTATAAGATATTAGAAAAGTGGGAGGGGCTTGGTTTGCAGGAATTGATATAAAGGAGCACCGCTATGCTATGGTGTTGTAGATGTATTTACATAAATTCCGCCCACATGTGACGCTGAGCCTTCATGATTGGAAGAACTAAAATCCCATGAATAAAAGGCTGAGGCAGGGCAGACTGGGGAGGAGTCTGGGAATGGGGGAAGGGATATACTGGGGCAGTAATGATTAGGGGGGGTATATACTGGGGCAGTAATGATTGGGGGTATATACTGGGGCAGCAATGATGGGGGTATATACTGGGGCAGTAACGATGGGGGGGTATATACTGGGGCAGTAATGATTGGGGGGGTATATACTGGGGCAGTAATGATTGGGGGGGTATATACTGGGGCAGTAATGATGGGGTGGGGTCACCTAATCCCAGGATGTTGCGGAGATTCTTCATGGCGTTGGTGACTTCCCCCAGTCTGCTGTACACTTCATTCATCCGCTGGTAGACGCCGTTCAAAGACGGGACATCGAAGAGAATTCTGGAAGTGGGAGACCAGCGCCTGCAGGGTGTACGGGGAGATCACCAGCGCCACCCTGAGGAGAAAAATGGAATATGAGAAACTACAATAACCAGGGAGGGGCCAAACCTCATCTACTCACAGGACACCACATGGCATGATGGGAGTTGTAGTCTTAGAATCGGCCAAAAATACCCCCATCCCACGCTGCTGTACCCCAATCTACACCCTATTATTCCGTGCCACCAACCTTCACTATACTCCCCTCCCCCCACCACCCCACACTGCTATACCCCAATCTACACCCTATTATTCAGTGCCACCAACCTTCACTACATACATCCCCTCCCCCTAATCCCATACTGTTGTGCACCCGCTCCTCACCCCCCTTATTCAAAACTACAGCTCTTCACTACATACACCCCCCCACCCACAACTCATGCACCCCAGTCATGCCACTGTACTATACTCTTTACAGCCCCCCCCCCCATCGAATACCACTGCACCCCGGTCTTCAATCCCCTTATTCAGTGCTAGCATCCTTCACTCCTTACTCCCCCGCTGTGCCCCAATTCACAACCCACCTTTATTAAAACCACTGCCCTCCACTCCTTAACCACCCCCCCCCCCCCCCCCCCGCACTGTGCTCTGCACCCCCCCTTTTCAAAACGAATGCCCTTCACTAACTTACCCCGGTACCCTCATATCCCGGAGACTGCCCTTTATTCCTTACCCCCCCCCCCCCCATCCCATCCCACACTGTAGTCCCCACTCCTCCCCCATTCATTCCATACTGTTGTCTCTCGCACCTCACCCATCCATCCCATACTGCTGCTTCCTGCCCGGACACTATGCAGATTTCCATCCTCAATCCCCCACCCCAATCACAGTACCCCCTTCACACCCACCTCCCTTCCCTCCCTGGTCTCTATGCCCCCTTTTTCTCATTATCATTCCAATACCATGGCCATTAATATGGAGCCCCCCCATGTCATGAATATGGAGCTGAGGTCAGGTACTGATGTTGCTCATTTATTGGGCCTCATGTTGGGCACCAGCAAAAAAAAAAAAAAAAGAAGACCTGCCTCACAATCTGCATTCAAATTCACCCCAAAGGAGATAAGTAGGGATGAGGTCAGAGATAAGTAGGGTGAGGTCAGGAGATAAGTAGGGGTGAGGTCAGGAGATAAGTAGGGGTGAGGTCAGGAGGCAAGTAGGGGTGAGGTCAGGAGATAAGTCAGGGCTCTGTACAGGACACTCGAGTTCTTCCACACCAAACTGGTCATCCATGTCTTCGTGGAGCTGATCATCTCATTACGAAAACCATGACTATGACTACGGGAGTTCCTCCATGCCCCCTAATATGGAGTTGCCCAAGTTGTGGCCTTTAACTTCCTCCACCGTTTGGGGAAAGTTTTCAGCAAAATTTTGGAGAGGTGTCTGTGGGAATTTGTACCCATTTGTGAGGTCAGGTACTGATGACAGATGAGAAGACCCGGCTCACATATTGGGCTTCACGTTGGGCAGCCAAAAAACGTCCAGGCTCACATTCAGTATTCAAATTCAAATCAGTATTCAAATTCATCGCAAAGGTGATCAGTAGGGATGAGGTTTAGGGCTCGGAATAGGACACTCCAGTTCCTCCACCCCAAACTGGTCACACCGTGTCTTTATGGAGCTGGTCATTTCATTCCAAAAACCACTTTGTGACCTTTAACGTTATCCACTCTTGTAGGGAAGGTTTGCCACAAGATTTTGTAGGGTGTCTGTGGGAATCCGTACCATTTATGAGGTCGGGTACTGATGCTGGATGAGAAGACCTGGCTCACATGTTGGGCCCCAAATCATCCCAAAGGTGTTCCGTAGGGTTGAGGTCAGGGCTCTGTGCAGGACAGCCTGACCTCATCTTTACAAAATTTCTCCATGACTTCAATCCTATTGAACACCTTTGGGATAAGAAGTCTTCAGGACTTCTCATCCCAAAGGTGTTCCGTAGGGCCAAGGGTAGGTACTGATGTTGGATGAGAAGACCCTATACCAAATGTCTTCCAAAAGTAGGGATGAGGTCAGGACTCTGTACAGGACACTCAAGTTGCTCCACACCAAACTGGTCATCCATATCTTTATGGAGCTGGCTTTGTACAAGGGGGGGGGGGGGGGGGGGTCATGGGTGAACAGAAAAGGGTCTTCACCAAACTGTTACCCCAAGGTCTGAAGAGCACAACTGTCTACAATGTGTTTGTATGATGGAGTATTACCAGAACCCTTCACTGGAGACACGCGAGTCATTGGAATGGGAGGTCAAAGTGGATTTGGTGAAGCCGGCGGATTCTCATCACCTGTTTTCGGTTCTCCAGGTCCTCCAGCATGGTGTCCACAAGCAGTAGAAGTTCCTCCACGCGGACGCCATCAGAGGAGTCTTGTGATCTGTTCAGTGTCTGGTCAGGCAGAATCTTCTCGCTCATCTTCCTCAGAGCTCGATGAAGAGCCTACCAGAGAACGAGGATCTGTCATTTACCGACTACACTTCACACTTACCTCCACCAGAGGGCACAAGTGTTACCCGTACCTTCAGGGACAGCAGCTGTCCGGCCCATAGCTCCACCGTTGGCAGAATGTGGATGAAGTCTGCTTCATCTGGGGTGCCGTCTCCTCTAGGGTTGTGTTTATAGAGCAGCTGAGGGGCCCGGGGGCCACTGATCACCGAATTGATGTCACAAAGGATCTGGGAAACAGACCACAGAGAACGCTTCCTAGTCACAAAACTTTCAGAACCTGAAAATAACCGTCGTATCATCCAAAGGAAATATAACAGAACAGACACCCAGACATTGGAAGTGTTAGATGCTTACGATGGGGGTGCCATTACTGGAACCGATCCCCCTGCAACTAGCTTCTCCTCCTCTACCTCCTGACAGCTTTCAGCTGCTGCAGGGAGTGCCTTGGGGGATGGGTTCCAGTAATTGCGCCATCCCCTGCACACATGTCATATTTACTGGCTCTTTTATTTCCTGAATGAACACAGCGAGTGATCAGTACCAATCGCTCCTGTGTTTATTCATCACTGAGGCACTGTAAACTGTTTCCTATGCTTCAGTTTGTGAATGAACAGGGAGCTTCTGTACAGAGCGCTTCCGGTTCAATAATTCTGTGATGCAGCTGAGGCTGTAGAGAAATGTCCTCAGTCTCTTTCTTTAAAAATGAGACATCAGGGGTCTGATATTTCACTAACACCCCCCACCCCCCAGGGCTGTTACAAAAAATTAAAATTGTATAAAATTATTTAAATAACATGAATGTCACGGACACTGACTGCAAGGACCTTTTCTGCTCACATTCATTATTTGTTATTGATATTTTCCTCTTTTTGTTACATTTGTGAGAAGATTTTCTTGAATTTGGCCAAAAACAACTATTCTTAGTTTGGTAAACTCTAAACAATACATGATCATAGAAAGAGCCAATCACATTGTTCTCCGGAGAAGATCCGTCACAGAGACCATCGGTCTCCGGAGAGGATCCGTCACAGAGACCATCGGCCTCCGGGGAGGATCCGTCACAGAGACCATCGGCCTCAGGGGAGGATCCGTCACAGAGACCATCGGCCTCAGGGGAGGATCCGTCACAACGACCATCGGCCTCCGGAGAGGATCCGTCACAGAGACCATCGGCCTCCGGGAGGATCCGTCACAGAGACCATCGGCCTCAGGGGAGGATCCGTCACAACGACCATCGGCCTCCGGAGAGGATCCGTCACAGAGACCATCGGCCTCCGGAGAGGATCCGTCACAGAGACCATCGGCCTCCGGAGAGGATCCGTCACAGAGACCATCGGCCTCCGGAGAGGATCCGTCACAGAGACCATCGGCCTCCGGAGAGGATCCGTCACAGAGACCATCGGCCTCCGGAGAGGATCCGTCACAGAGACCATCGGCCTCCGGAGAGGATCCGTCACAGAGACCATCGGCCTCCGGAGAGGATCCGTCACAGAGACCATCGGCCTCCGGAGAGGATCCGTCACAGAGACCATCGGCCACCGGAGAGGATCCGTCACAGAGACCATCGGCCTCCGGAGAGGATCCGTCACGACGACCATCGGCCTCCGGAGAGGATCCGTCACGACGACCATCGGCCTCCGGAGAGGATCCGTCACAGAGACCATCGGCCTCCGGAGAGGATCCGTCACAGAGACCATCGGCCTCCGGAGAGGATCCGTCACAGAGACCATCGGCCTCCGGAGAGGATCCGTCACAGAGACCATCGGCCTCCGGAGAGGATCCGTCACAGAGACCATCGGCCACCGGAGAGGATCCGTCACGACGACCATCGGCCTCCGGAGAGGATCCGTCACAGAGACCATCGGCCACCGGAGAGGATCCGTCACAGAGACCATCGGCCACCGGAGAGGATCCGTCACAGAGACCATCGGCCTACGGAGAGGATCCGTCACGACGACCATCGGCCTCCAGAGAGGATCCGACACAGAGACCATCGGCCACCGGAGAGGATCCGTCACAATCACCATATATACTAGTACTGTGGCTGCATGAATGAGTGGTTTGTTCATGTGGCTGGAGCCGCATGTTACTTTATGGGCACAGAGTCCTGTCCTCCATCCTGATCCACTTTTTACTGCACAGTGTCTGCATTGGGATCCTTGCACCCATTCCTGCCCACTTGTTAGATCTAGACATGCAACTCTCCATGGAGCCGCTGTGTCTGCATCCACATCTATGGGCTGCCTGCATGCAGCTCTTAGAGGAGCAAAAAGCAGCCCAGCATGGAGGATGGGACTTAGCGCCTGTCTGAATAAATGGGGACACAGCAGCTGTACGAACACAGCCGTAGGTCCCAACTTGATGGGCACACTGTCAGGAAGGCTGTAGCCCCCCCCCCCCCCCGTGATTTTGAAAACCTTGTCATATTTTAATAATACAGCCATGACACAACATGCACAGCGTTCCCCTCCGTCTCTCGGTACCTTGTGCAGCTTTGTAGAGGTCTGTGCCTGTCTCAGGTTAGAAGTTGCAGTGGGCACGAGATCCTTCAGATCCAGAACATTCAGCTCCCGGCACAGGTCCTGTATGAGGACACAACGTGTACATGTGAGATACAGGAGAGGGGTGTATACAGGATATAGTACAATGGTGAGAGGACAGGATATACAGAATGGGGACTTCTAAGGGGAGATACCTGCAAGTGAAGCTGACACTCAGCAGCCGGCAGAAGATCCGTACTCTCTGCATCACCCCGACTCTCATCTCTCTTCTCCTTCTTCATCCCCCGGAACCTGCAACATGACAGATCACATATCATCAGCTCCTCCAATGTCTGTCCCAGAGAGCTGACAATCTAAAGCAGAATCAGAGCTGTTCCAAAAGTAAACCCATTCCATAGGCCGGTCTTACATCCTCAAACAACAGGATGGCCAACAACATGGAGGCTTACCGGATGTTATTCTGGAGGAGAATCTTCTCCATCTTCCTCATCTGCTGCTTGTATAGTCGGAATTCTTTGGCTGAAGGTCTGAAAGGAAGAGACGGAAGAGCTTACACTTCATTCCACCTCGTCGAGGAAGAGACGGGAGGTCTTCCATCTCGTACAGAAAGAGACGGGAGGTCTTCCATCTCGTACAGAAAGAGACGGGAGGTCTTCCATCTCGTACAGAAAGAGACAGGTTCTCTTACCTGCTCTCCATCTCCCGCCTGATCTGATCATTTTCTCTCACCAACTCTTCATTCCTCCTCCTTGCCTCCTTAATCTGCTCCTGATAGGACTGTGGAAGTATAATAGGCAGAAATTTACCACACAGATGGACAGAGAAATCATCAGGAGAAGCCTTTTCTTCTATAGCGACGGGCCTTTCCCCCTCCACAGAGAGAGACGGGCCTTTCCCCCTCCACAGAGAGAGACGGGCCTTTCCCCCTCCACAGAGAGAGACGGGGCCTTTCCCCCTCCACAGAGAGAGACGGGCCTTTCCCCCTCCACAGAGAGAGACGGGCCTTTCCCCCTCCACAGAGAGAGACGGCCTTTCCCCCTCCACAGAGAGAGACGGGCCTTTCCCCCTCCACAGAGAGAGACGGGCCTTTCCCCCTCCACAGAGAGAGACGGGCCTTTCCCCCTCCACAGAGAGAGACGGGCCTTTCCCCCTCCACAGAGAGACGGGCCTTTCCCCCTCCACAGAGAGAGACGGGCCTTTCCCCCTCCACAGAGAGAGACGGGCCTTTCCCCCTCCACAGAGAGAGACGGGCCTTTCCCCCTCCACAGAGAGAGACGGGCCTTTCCCCCTCCACAGAGAGACGGGCCTTTCCCCCTCCACAGAGAGACGGGCCTTTCCCCTCCACAGAGAGACGGGCCTTTCCCTCCACAGCGATGGGCCTTTCCCTCTACAAAGCCTTTTCTTTTCCCCTACAGCCAGTACGCAGTGTGATGACAGGCTGTACAGGGACCTTTATGAGCACCAAGGGATTGGCATTTCTATACATCTGCCCAGCCACACCTGCCATGGTCCACATGGTCTGATGTCAGTATGGGTATCAGTGTGGTAACATATAAAGACTGGTTTCTGTATAAGGAGTGTATCAGGTTTACAAGGGCAGACATATTGGCTGATTACTTATGCAGGCCTGCTTCCCATTGGTGACTTGTGCTGTATTAGGCTGCAATGCAAATGTTTTATATCATTATATAAGCCCCTTTCACACGGAGGCGCTTCTAAACTGCCAGTAAAACACGGAGCTCTCACACCGAGCGCTTTTGAAGAGCTTTCCATTCATTTCAATGGAGAGGGCGTTTTTTAAGTGCCCTCCCCCCAGTCCGAAAGCATTCATTGATTTTAATGGAACTTGGTGTTCGTGAGCTTCTTTAACGTGAAACGCCTGAAAAGCGCCTCGGCGTGAAAGGGGTCATACTGTATATTATATGGGAATGTCACCAATTTGTTTTTCGTTATTCTAGTTTTTTCTACCTGTATTTCAGGGGATATTTGTGTAATTATAATTATCTGGATCACGTGATTTTACATCTGGGTGCCAAGGATTAGACGAGTGGCACTTTGGTTTTTGGGACGTGATCATCAGAATATATTTTTGTATATTATTACACGTGGGCTCCGCTATACATGGACATATTTCTCTTATTGCATTACCAGTTACAATAAAATGACCCGTCTTATTAGTTTATACCTTCAATGTATTCAAAATATATACAGTAGGTTTATTGGACTCGGTATACCACCTGTGGTGCTTCTCATCCTTTATCAAAATACAATTCTTCCAGAACAGCCTCCGCCCAACCCGAAGTATTGGGATTTCCCATCTGCAATACATACAAAGCCCGGTGTACCTGTAGAGGGCGGTATAGTGAGCCCCGTGTACCTGTAGAGGGCGGTATAGTAAGCCCGGTGTACCTGTAGAGGGCGGTATAGTAAGCCCGGTGTACCTGTAGAGGGCGGTATAGTAAGCCCCGGTGTACCTGTAGAGGGCGGTATAGTAAGCCCGGTGTACCTGTAGAGGGCGGTATAGTAAGCCCGGTGTACCTGTAGAGGGCGGTATAGTAAGCCCCGTGTACCTGTAGAGGGCGGTATAGTAAGCCCGGTGTACCTGTAGAGGGCGATATAGTAAGCCCCGGTGTACCTGTAGAGGGCAATATAGTAAGCCCCGGTGTACCTGTAGAGGGCAATATAGTAAGCCCCGTGTACCTGTAGAGGGCGGTATAGTAAGCCCCGTGTACCTGTAGAGGGCGGTATAGTAAGCCCCGTGTACCTGTAGAGGGCGGTATAGTAAGCCCCGTGTACCTGTAGAGGGCGGTATAGTAAGCCCCGTGTACCTGTAGAGGGCGGTATAGTAAGCCCCGTGTACCTGTAGAGGGCGGTATAGTAAGCCCCGTGTACCTGTAGAGGGCGGTATAGTAAGCCCCGTGTACCTGTAGAGGGCGGTATAGTAAGCCCCGTGTACCTGTAGAGGCGGTATAGTAAGCCCCGTGTACCTGTAGAGGGCGGTATAGTAAGCCCCGTGTACCTGTAGAGGGCGGTATAGTAAGCCCCGTGTACCTGTAGAGGGCGGTATAGTAAGCCCCGTGTACCTGTAGAGGGCGGTATAGTAAGCCCCGTGTACCTGTAGAGGGCGGTATAGTAAGCCCCGTGTACCTGTAGAGGGCGGTATAGTAAGCCCCGTGTACCTGTAGAGGGCGGTATAGTAAGCCCCGTGTACCTGTAGAGGGCGGTATAGTAAGCCCCGTGTACCTGTAGAGGGCGGTATAGTAAGCCCCGTGTACCTGTAGAGGGCGTATAGTAAGCCCCGTGTACCTGTAGAGGGCGGTATAG